>NC_057936.1:63100039-63292539 GCF_018555375.3 Anguilla rostrata
AAATTGAATAAAATAAAAAGAAAAGATAAAAAATTGCATGTTGTAGAAGAATACATTGGTTGTGGGTTTTGAATTTGAGAATGTGCTTAATGTTGTCATAAAATAGAATACATGCATTTCCTTATGTTGGCTGATTGTTTGTTATAATTAAGAATCAGAATGATAGGCAAAAGAAATAGCTCATGATTACCTATGACTTTTATGTTGACACTCTTGGCAAAGGTTGCCATGAAACCAGTTTCGATTCTGAAATAGTACACGTCCGTGTAATTGCTAGGAATGGCATCCAGGATAGTGGTGCAGTTCTTCTGTATCAGGTCCCCAGTGATCTCTCCTTGAAGGATGTTCTGATGATGTGATGAGTTGTATACATCAACACCGCCCGTAAACCACTGCGACCTTTTCCTCCACACCCCATTGGCTGGTTTTTTCAGTCTGGCAACTTCGTTTTCGGGAACTTCAAATTGACATGGGATCAGTACACAGGAGCCAGCCAGAGCCTCAATAGTCTGAGGCATGAAGGCTGACCACTCAGCACACAGAGCACCTTCAAAACATAACATAGAGCCGTGTAAAGCCTAAAGACAGGCACAAAATGGTCTCCATTGTCTGTAGAGACAGGGAATTTGATGTGGAAAGATTTGGTCAGTGTAGTTATGTGACATTTAACTGTGTGCAACTCATTCCTCCTCCTAACCCTCTGAAAAGTAGATATTTTGGAATGTTTTTAAAAAAATTCTGAATCAGTGTTCTAGAACTCTGTTGCTTTCAATTGCCAATGGCGATTGTAAGATCAGCATTAGAATGTTCGGTTAAGAACACGCTTATCACACATTTACACTTACACCTAAAAACCAGTTCCCTAACTTTTGCATGGATTCAGAGTATCTCTTCCAACCAAACCCACCCAACAAATATCTCCCCCAAATACCCCTATATGTGGCCTTGATTTGACCCAAAACGCTACACAAAAATAGAAGGACAGCTGGTGTCGTAACAGCGAGAGAAGCTTTGCATCAGTAATATTTAATAATAAATCTTTTTAAACTCACCTAACAGTTGGCAACAGCCAATGACAAAGAAGCACCATGCCCCATTCATATCTCCTTATGGATGATGAGAAAGTCTCACTGCTTCCCAAATGTAAATAATGTAAAGACAACGGTGAGCATTCTCTGCATGTTAAAACTGAAGAGCACACTCTACCACAGTTCCACTGAAACTGAAACATAAAATTGATAATACACAATTAAATATAAATAGTTTTTGAAAATTCACTTTCCTAAGTTGAAATATTTAAAGAAAACACAAACGTGTATAATGATTCCATAATACATGGCACCACTGCAACAAGAACACCATAAATATGTCTACTTGCCTTCTGTGCTGCAGTTGAATGTTGGCTCACACAGACCCTCTCTCACAGCAGATAGATATGCTTTTATTAGACGTTCACTATACAGGAAGCGACTCTGTTTCCTCACCCAGCGTTCTCTGAGCAAAAGTCATTCCAACCGCACAGTAAGCCACACAAAACAGACAGACGGATATGTACAAGGTGTATAATAAAATAGGAGAAATGAAAAGAATAATAAAATATTGTAGAAGGATAAAATTAAATAAAGAAACGGCAGTTGGGGTTTTGTGGACAGATAGGCAAAGGCAAACTGATGTGAGCTTGTAGCTGGCTTATGACTGAAGAGGATGTGGTTTACTATGTCTATAAATTAATACAGAATACCAGGCGATCACAAATCCTTAGACTTAAAAAGTTAATCGCAAAATATCTGGGGGAAAAAATCTTTGAAAAGGGAATATAAGAATAAACTTCACAAAACTTTCAAATAAAATATATATGTGGTTTTGAATGAATAAATAAATAAATTGACCTGTTGTAAAGTGTTCTCCAAGGGTAGAAAAATACAGAAATGATAGCCACCATTTATCTATTTATTCGTTTTGAAAAGCAGATTGTAAAGGCATAAAAATGACTGCAAGAATTAAGGTTCTGTGCAAACAGTGTGATGCCAGATTCTAGTAGAGCAACAGAAGAGCATTATTTCCTGTGGCTGTTCCCCATCACCGCCACCTGGCCCCACCCATCATCTGAGCCACATCACTTATCATATCTTCTGCATAAACTGGCTGACATGCTGGTCACCAGTCGGCACCCTGAGCCGACCAGAGGAGGATGGGTTTCCCCCTTGAGCCTGGTTCCTTCCAAGGTTTCTCCCCATCTGCCACAGGGAGTTTTTCCTTGCCACTGTTGCCTTAGGCTTGCTCCTGTGGGGGTTTAGGCTAGGGCTGCCTGTAAAGCGTATTGTGACAACTGTTGTAAAATACGCTATATAAATAAAATTTGACTGATTGATTGCCACTGGAGGACGGAGTGTAGCACAGTGGGTAAGGAACTGCGCTTGTAACCGAAAGGTCGCAGGTTCGAATCCCGGGTAAGGACACTGCCGTTGTACCCTTGAGCAAGGTACTTAACCTGCATTGCTTCAGTATATATCCAGCTGTATAAATGGATACAATGTAAAGTGCTATGTAAAAAGTTGTGTAAGTCGCTCTGGATAAGAGCGTCTGCTAAATGCCTGTAATGTAATGTAATGTAATGATTGATTGAATCCTCTCTGCTCACCACAGCAAAAATGGCACAATGTGGTTTACTGTGGGGCTGAAGCCTTTTCTGTGAGAGCATTCACACAGAACAATATTATAGCAGCTTCTCTTTCAGGCAAAACTCAGAGCTTTTGTAATCCTGCAAAGTATGTGAAGCCTGAAAAGGTCATTGGCTTTAATTAGATTATCACAGATTGTGGTATGATAATGCTTTTATTGTTTTTAGACAATGTTAGACAATGTAATGCAATGTAATGTACTCCCTTGTATAAAAATGCACAAACATATTTTTTCAGCTTCATGAAAATGAGTTTCATGTATTATGTTTTTACTATTATCTTTTATTTATTATCGTCTATTATCATCTTTATGTGTCATCTTTTTCCCATTGTGAAGCACTTTATAATACGTATAGAACGGTGGATGGGGGTGGTGGTGCAGTAGATCTGCAGTAGTCCTGTCACCCCCCAGCGAGAAGGTCCTGGGGTGGCCCTCGTCACATAATTTCCATTGTTAATAATCATCATCATATAATTAAAATAGGATAGAAACTGTGGCAGGTGATAGGTGCAGATATTGAGGTGTTAAAGCTGAGGCTGGAACGATTCTGGCGATGATGACATCAGAGTGACTCTACATCTAATAAAAAAGGGAAAACAGGGACAGGGAAACAGGGAAATCCTGTACTTTTATCAAACGATCTTTGAGTACTACATCAATGGTCATACTGTAGATTGCAGGGCTCACCGGTGTTATTTTTATGGAGTAACGTCCCACGTCTTCTCTGTTCTCTCTCGAGTGCTGTGCCCCTACGCCATCAAACACACAACAAAATAATCGTTAAATAGAACCAATTATACTGGGCACACAAAGGCTTGTGATTAAAGAAATAATAGAAGGATCACACGACTTACTGCGGTATCGCCAAATCTTCCAAAAGGCGACGGCGGAGCATATTAGGAACACCAAAGCAACCCCAGTGTGGCGTAGCGCCCCCAGAGTCCGTTCCATGCACGTCGGTGCACTACACAGAAGAGACTGGTTTGAGAGTCATTCAGTGAGCGCACCACAGATAATGTTTCTGTATTATCTCCTCAGTAATGTCGCACTTTGGAACTCATTTCCAAGCCTCTGGTTGCACATCAGTGTATCTCGTTCAGCACATTCTAATCTGCAGGCAGCAAAAGCACTGAATGAGCTCCAGTGCAGCTGCTGTCTCATGGTCAACAACCCGCCTGCTTAGAGGAAGTGGGAAAGATGCTCACTGACACATCGAGGGGATGGACATAGACTGGCCTAACTTACTGAAGGAGGAAAAGCTAAGGGGAGAGCACAAAACTCACCTGGAACAGTGCTGGCTTCCATGTTCCGGACAACTGGTTTTCTGGACAGTTGAAGGTGCTTCTGCTGTCCTGGTCAATTTGTTGTTCTCTTGGGGTCGAGAAAGAGATGTGGTGGTATCTGTCAGCAAATGCAAAGCCCAGTCTGAAACGTTTCCTATTATTTATTTATTTATTTATTTATCTCAATGGTACACTTCTAATGTTCACATCAAAACTTTTGTATTTAGGATAAATTACTGGACATTTGTCACAGTATTTCACATTGTTCCCCAGTCTTTAAACCCTTACAAACGCAAGCCTATAGGTCAAGAGTGGCAGGAAAAGCTCCCTAGGTAGCCTATAGGAAGCACTCTATAGAAGGGTCCAGGCTCAAGGGGCCCGTCCTCCTGTGGCTGCTGAGGATGTGGATGGCTTGTGACCAGCTAACATGAATGTGAGAGATGTTCACCATGCTAATATTAGGGAAAATTTTCCAAAGTTTTCAAAGGAAATAAATCAGTCACTATCTGATAACCATACATTTTGCTCCACTGGATGATATTGTAAGTGTTTCTTTATCATCTACATTACAACTCCTGCACAATGGATCTACTGTTAAATGTTTCAGTTATGAAGTAATATTTTGGTCAAAACCCTGGGATTACATGAAGACAATTCGGTGTTGCTAAACTAAACTAAAGTACATCACCAATACCTTATAAAATGTGTGTGTGTGTGCGCGCATGTGTGAGTATGTGTGTTGTAACACTGGTTATGTAAAAGGAGAACAGACCTCCTTACTTGCTCTCTACAAGCCAGTGACACCCTACAGTCTGCACATTACTGCAAGAGAGTGCTGTCAGCAATGGGTGAATAAAAAATTCACAACATGCCCTCACTGAGAGAGACAGAAAAGACCATTTAAAATTCTATGATAATATGCATTGTTATACAGGTTTGTTTGATTTGAGTTTCTTACATGTGGTGACCGTGGTAATAGTAGTTCTCTGAGAGACAGTGATGTGAACAGGGATCTGTAGTTCTCCAGCAGCACACCAATACCAGCCTGCGTCCTCCCTGTTCAGCTCCCTCATTGTCACAATGAAGACCTTTTTAGAGCGGTTGTCTTTGATATCTGATCTTCCAGAATTCACTTCCACACAGGAGCCCTCAGCCCTGCACCACTTCTTCATGCTGCTCGGTTCATTATAGTGACACTGCACACTGACATGGCCCCCTTCCACACCGGTCACCTCCTGCTGGTCAAGCCAGAGTCCAGGAGTGCCTGAACACCACAGAATAAAAACAAAATTATAAAGCACATATGTTTTTAAAATATAAAATGCATCTATGAATTTCCTCCCTAAATCTCGAAATCAAAATGACCTGTCATTTGCAGACTAAAGCAAAATAATTTTCATACTCTTATGGATACAGTGAGTGGGATTGCAAGAATTATATATTATATACCACACTCATTTTTTATGCAGAGTCAAAATAAACCAATGGTTTTGCAGAGTAGCAAAGATATTTTTAAACTCGCATGCCTGTCTCTTTTTTTTTTTATAAGTTTTGTGCTGCTACTAGAACCGCTAGGATATCACTGGGGGAAAGTGGAGACGCTGTTATTAAGAGGTTGGGAAGCAGGTCTCACTAAGTGAAGCCATCTTACCTGCAGTGACAGACAAGTACAGATATTTGCTTTCATCTACAGTCAAATTATCCCCGATCTCTACAGCACACCAGTAGTATCCAGAGTCCTCTGTCTTCAGCTTCGCCATGGTAACAGTGAACACATGATTGTCGGGGTCATCAGTGATTGACGTTTCACCTTCAACTTTTGGAGAGTCAGTGCGCACTACAAAAGAACATTCATGCCACTGTGACCCCCAACACCAGTATTTCACATGCATTGTATATTTTCTATCATAGTGGCATGGGATGGTGACAGATCTTCCACTCTGTACTGCTACATTACTCACTGTGGACACAGCACCAGCACCTGCAGAGAGAAACACACACTTCATCAGTTTGGGTTCATCTTACCATCACAATGGAGTAAAACTCAGTCTATAAGGCAGCTGACTTCTGATTTGAGATCCTCTGTATCTGTTACTCTCTCTGCTTTCTCCCCTGTCTGAATAAAGTACACCCCATCCTTACCTGGTCCACATAAAGCAGTCTTGGTGAAATGTGGTGTTTAGCCCTCTGTGAGTGGTGTGCCCTTATTACTGAGTACAAACATCACCAACGCACTTATTTACTCAAACACACCATGACAATAAGTGTAACCAACACATTGGGTCTTAATAAAATTTGGACTAACACAGCAACATATAGAACAAATTGTTACAATAATCTAGTAATTCAATTCATTCATTAATTTTCAAATGTTTCTTGAACATTCCGTTAAATCGTAGATTTTTAAAAATGATAATGCAGTACACAAATGAAAAACTAAAACATAAGCACATTTGGTAATGGTCTCCTACACATCCTTGATAGTAATATTCTGACATTTTTTATTTTTCCTTTACTTATACGTAGCCTCATAACATTGAAATCTCTTTTATAAGACAGAACAGCAGTCCCACTCTTAATACCTTTAGAGACACAGAAGAAACATAAGAGTAACGTGCTACAAGAAAAACGTGGAACAATGGTACATACAGAAGTGGAGATGTACATCACTCTGGGGGAAATGGGTGTTTGCGGATGGGGAATTTAAAAGTATGTTTTGCTGGCTGCTGGGTGGCTCACAAGTAAAAGCGGCGTAAGCACCACGGTCTCGGTTCAAGTCCGACACGCTCTTGTGCTGACAGTGGCCAATAGCCCTGCAGGGGCGGCACACAATTGGCTATACGGGCAAAGGGATATATGGGAGGGATTAAACTGGCGGGGATAGCACTGTTTGTTACTTGAGCGACCCCTATTGTCTGTCCAGGGGCCTGTGGCTGGCTCTCTGCGCGTGCGTATAAATGGGTCTTTCCCCCACCCCTGCTCTGGAATGCGTGCGCAGCTTGTGGTTGAGGTGTGAAAAGAAGCAGCTGGCTGGGACCGTGTGTTTCAGAGAACAACCCGAGACGAGTGTCTTCACTCTCCCGAGGCGGTGTCATTACCTGAACGGTGGATGTGCATCCACAGAGTCACTCTGTTTCTGGGTCAGGTGTCATCTGTACGTATTGACCGTTTTGCTGGATACAAGGCTAAGAATGCATAACTGTGTGCTGATAAATGTGGGATCTGCGTTTGGACATTATTGCCCATTATTAGCATGCTAGCTAAAGCAATGAAAGCTAAATAGTTACTGTAGCTAACATCCACCATTCAGGAAATTACACCAGCAGCAGGGGCGTATTTGTGCAGTCTTGCACATGGTTTGTGAATTGGACATTCCAGATTTGGGAGGGGTTTTATGATAATTATAAAAAAGAGCCTGGAAATCACATAAATTCAAGCCGAGCAAAGGTTATGTAGGAGTTTCCGTATGATTTTTGAAAATCGGGCTCCAGAGATGAGGCCTAGGTGCAGCTATGGAGGTCCAGCCCCCTCTCGTGTATAAGATGCAGCTGTGTGTGAGTGACCTGGCAGTTATGAAATGGAGAGCATCCATTTCACACACTGCATCTACAACACATAGATAAGTAACAGCAGCATCTATACACAGAACGGCACCATAAATTAAGCCTAAATTTAAATTACAGGTTAAAAAAACAAATGTATATATATATATATATATATATAGCAGCCTGTGCAAACTAATTCTTGCGTCCATGAAAAAAGGCCAGTATATTTTAAAACATACTCTCTGGAAGGCAGTACCTGTACAGGTTGAGACTTTTAAATGCAATGATATTTGAGGGGCAGCCCCAGAAAATATTGTGTGCAAAAGCGCACACAAACAGATGCCCATTCCTTCTACTCTCAGTTTTATCATTAAAAACTGAGGCTGCAGAACAGCATTATTTCCTTTGGTTAATTCTTGCTGCCGACCACAACAAAGAACAAGACACATTTTCCTGTGGGGTTGAAGCTATTTCTGCAAGTGTTCACACACTAGCAATTTCTGTGAGTGTTCACACTTACAGAACAATGTTATAGCAACTATAATCTTTCTGGTAAAACTTAGAGTTAATGTAATTATGTGAAGCTTGAAAAGGTAATTGACTTTACTTAGAATATCACATATACTGATACGGGATATGAATCATGATCCTGCTTTTATTGTTTTTAGACAGTTCCAAAAACATATAAACTTTTAAAATGTAGGTTGTTATTCGTTGGGTTTGCGTTGCTTTTAGTGATTGCGAATGTGCCTTTGTAGCAGCATGTGCATTCTGGTTTTCCTGAGAGTAACACTGATATTTTCAGCTACTGTTCACTGTGCTGGAAAACTGTCAGCCAAATGATTGTAATGTAATGTAATGTAATGTAATGCATTCCCTTGTACAAGTACACAATGCACAAACTTTACATTTTATCAGTTCAGCTTCATGAAATGGAATTTTCTGCAGGAATTGGCTTCAAAGGCCTTAACGATAAAAGTATAAGACTACGCAGTGCAACAGTCAATGAAAACATTTTTAAGGAAACAAAAAAGAAACAACCATCAATTGCAGACAACTAAACTAGTTTTGTGTGGCTTCATACATTTTCTGACTGTGATTTTAATTCATTGTAAATTAATGTTGTAAGAAAGTTTATGAGTTGCACTCAGATTGCAAAGAATATTTGAACTTCATCAATCATATTCTATTCATGTAAACTCCAGACTTCAGTATAATTCATTAATTTAAGTTTATGGTGCAGACAGTCTCACTGCTACAATGCTCCAGTATTCAGCACACATTCTGAAATCAAGTCCTACCTGGTCGTACAGAGAGGAAGAGGATGGAGAGGAAGAGTAGCTGAGGGGGAGCCATATGTGCATGCCGTGTGTAATTGTGCGTGTATGCTAGAGACTCCTGCTGCCTTTAGCATGAATCTGACTTCCTGTTCCGCTCAGTCTCCACCTCTTTGGCCCGTCATGCTCAGTAGCGTGTGTTCTCTGTGGCCAGAGCAGGATAACTATCATTATCATTTCCTACACCTTTTTTGTGTATTATCTTTTTACTATTTTATTTTATTTTTTATTATCTATTATCATTTTTATGTATTATCTTTTTCCCTTTGTGAAGCACTTTATAATACGTATAGAACGGTGAATGGGGGTGGTGGTGCAGTAGATAGACCTGTCACCCCCCAGCGAGAAGGTCCTGGGATGAAGACCCAGCTGGGGCCCCCCCGTGTGAAGCCCACATGTCCCCCCCGCCCCCCATATCCACAGCCACGGCAACGCCCAGGCAGCCCCCCCACCCCCCCAAGGCCCTCCCCCACAGCCCATGGGGAATGAGAAAATGGTATGTGTGCCCTACAAAATATTGGCAAGATGTCCAGAGTGTATTACTGCCCGCCAAAAACAGAGATGTTGGTTATTTTTCCTCTGTTCTTAAGAACAGGGCACAATTACACTTAAGAATGCACTGGTTCCGTCGCCGCGGGTCAGATATGAAGGCGCTGCTTCATATCCCGCTTAAGACTGGCCTGAAATGGACCAGTAGCATTCTGGTTACTCTCCGTTCGCAAACGGGGCTATGCTGTCATCAGAGATATATCTGATCTGTCGCCGGACTGTTAATATGCCAATGGGAGCATCAGAATATTCACAAATGCGTGGAACAACACATCAAATATATCCATGACCACAGCAAGTAAGCGTAACAGTTACTAGGTTTTACTCTCGTGATAATCTGACTCCAAATGAAATTAGAATTTAAAATTTGGGTTTAACTATACGTGGAACTTGGGAGTGGTTACACTCGACTCTATCTTGTGCCATCATTCCTCAATATATGCTCCCGGGTTTAACACTATTGTTAAATCTCAGTTCGGTGAAGGCCCCAGAGGGTAGGAGGCTGACCACCATAATACATGCCTTCCTTTGTGCATAGATAGTTATGAGCCCAGGACAGTGTGTATCTATCGGGCTCCTTAAGGCAAATTTGACAAGAACCGGCGTATAACGCCCATGGGTCCTCTTAAGCCAAAACACCAGAACCAATACCACCAATCCCGTTAGCGGGCAGATCGTGGTCGCCTATCTAACCTGAAGACCTCACTAAAGACGTTCACTGTACTAGACCCCTGATCAGTAGGTCCTAGTCATAATTGTCCCCCTGAGTATTTAATCGGAATTTTGGCTGAAAAGAAGATAAAATGAATCATGAAGACCACGCAAGTTAAAAATAAGAAGAATTTATTTAACAGGCAGGTAGGTCATTAGCTTCAAATTCACAATCAATTATAAAATACGGAAGGTTTAAAAATATAAATACAGAGTAAAACGTTCTTACCCAGCCTGTTCAGCTACACACGAAAACACAGAGTCTGCGCAGTGTGGGAAGTCGATTGCGACCTTCCTTGACAGGATTGTCTCCCTTCCTTTTAGGCCAAATCCCGCGTTTGATCGAGGCGGCATTGCCATAAATTAACCTGGCCGAATAATAAATCTGGAATTTCGGCCCCCACCATTTGGAGGCTGCTGTTAAAACAATTAGTGGGGAAATCGGGAAAAGGAGATGATTACCAGAGAGGACATTCCATTGTGATAGTTTTCCCCTGAGTTTCTGAAATTATGTTTTATTAAATGTTATTTGGTATGAAACATATTTCATTCAATTTTTTGAATTTCCCTGAATACGCCCATACCAAACATGTCCAGGGGATGAAATATTATGGTGCAATTGTCATGAAAATACCCTTTTGTTGAACCATTTTACATGCAATCCATGTTATTATTACATAAGGAATAATACAGTAATACAAAGAAAACATGTGCATGGTTTGTACGGTTTTCCGGTGTTGGTAAAGGATAAACAGATGGTTTAAAGTCCAGATCCAGAAAAGAAATAAAAAGTGTAATGACAGAAGGGACCACATAAGGGCACTGTGGTACTGTCAAGCGCAGTTGCCCCACCATTTTGCCAGAGGCCTGATGATCTTTTTACCCTTAATGGCCCCCAACACACACACCCCCACAACCATAAACAAAGAGAATAGTTCCCCTTATCTTAGTCTGTCCAGATGGCAACATTCCAGAGAGCCAAATGGCCTGCTCATCCCGAGGAAGTCCGAGTAACTTATTGTTTTAGCACACGGCTCTGGGTTCTTTGAAGTCCAGGATTAGTCCCAGCCTGCAGGCTCGTTCAAATGCCAGCCTTTTCTGAGTCCCAGTTTGACTCCCCTCTACACAATACAAATAGGATAAGAACTGTGGTAATACGGTGATTCGTGCAGATATTGAGGTGTTAAAGCTGAGGCTGGAACGATTCTGGCGATGATGACATCAGAGCGACTCTACATCTAATAAAAAAGGGAAAAACACAATTTCGTCATGCAATTTTTTACAAGGAAATCCTGTACTTTTATCAAACGATCTTTGAGTACCACATCAATGGTCATACTGTAGATTGCAGGGCTCACCGGTGTTATTTTTATGGAGTAACGTCCCACGTCTTCTCTGTTCTCTCTCGAGTGCTGTGCCCCTACGCCATCAAACACAACAACACAACAAAATAATCGTTAAATAGAACCAATTATACTGGGCACACAAAGGCTTGTGATTAAAGAAATAATAGAAGGGTCACACGACTTACTGCGGTATCGCCAAATCTTCCAAAAGGCGACGGCGGAGCATATTAGGAACACCAAAGCAACCCCGGTATGGCGTAGCGGCCCCAGAGTCCGTTCCAAGCTCGCCGGTGCACTACGCAGAAGAGACTGGTTTGAGTGTCATTCAGTGAGCGCACCACAGATTATGTTCCTGTATTATCTCCTCAGTAATGTCGCACATTGGAATTTATGTCCAAGCCTCTGGTTGCACATCAGTGTGTTCCCTTCAGCACACTCTAATCTGCAGGCAGCAAAAGCACTGAATGAGCTACAGTGCAGCTGCTGTCTCATGGTCAACAACCTGCCTGCTTACAGGAAGTGGGAAAGATGCTCACAGACACATCAGAGGGGATGGACATAGACTGGCCTCACTCACTGAAAGAGGAAAAGCTAAGGGGAGAACACAAAACTCACCTGGAACACGGCTGGCTTCCGTGTTCCGGACAACTGGTTTTCTGGACAGTTGAAGGTGCTTCTGCTGTCCTGGTCAATTTGTTGTTCTCTTGGGGTCGAGAGAGAGATGTGGTGGTATCTGTCAGCAAATGCAAAGCCCAGTCTGAAACGTTTCCCATTATTTATTTATTTTTTTTTTTATCTCAAAGGTACACTTCTAATGTTCAAATCAAAACTTTTGTATTTAGGATAAATTACTGGACATTTGTCACAGTATTTCACATTGTTCACATTGTTGTCTTTAAATCCTTACAAACGCAAGCCTATAGGTCAAGAGTGGCAGGAAAAGCTCCCTAGGTAGCCTATAGGAAGAACCCTTAGAAGGGTCCAGGCTCAAGGGGCCCGTCCTCCTGTGGCTGCTGAGGATGTGGATGGCTTGTGACCAGCTAACATGAATGTGAGAGATGTTCACCATGCTAATATTGGGGAAAATTTTCCAAGGAAAAATTTATTTTCAAAGGAAATAAATCAGTCACTATCTGATAACCATACATTTTGCTCCACTGGATGATATTGTAAGTGTTTCTTTATCATCTACATTACAACTCCTGCACAATGGATCTACTGTTAAATGTTTCAGTTATGAAGTAATATTTTGGTCAAAACCCTGGGATTACATGAAGACAATTCAGTGTTGCTAAACTAAACTAAAGTACATCACCAATACCTTATAAAATGTGTGTGTGTGTGCGCGCATGTGTGAGTATGTGTGTTGTAACACTGGTTATGTAAAAGGAGAACAGACCTTCTTACTTGCTCTCTACAAGCCAGTGGCACCCTACAGTCTGCACATTACTGCAAGAGAGTGCTGTCAGCAATGGGTGAAAAACAAAATTCACAACATGCCCTCACTGAGAGAGAGTGACTGAAAAGACCATTTAAAATTCTATGATAAAATGCATTATTATACAGGGCTGTTTATTTTGAGTTCCTTACCTGAGGTGACTGTAGTAGTTGTAGTTTTCTGAGTGACAGTGATGTGAACAGGGATCTCTAGTTCTCTATTCACACACCAATACCAGCCTGTGTCCTCCCTGTTCAGCTCCCTCATCGTCACAATGAATACCTTTTTAGAACGGTCATCTTCGATCTCTGCTCTTCCAGATTTAGAAGAATTCACTTCCACACAGGAGCCCTCAGCCCTGCACCACTTCTTCATGCTGCTCGATTCATTATAGTGGCACTGCACACTGACATGGCCCCCTTCCACACTGGTCACCTCCTGCTGGTCAACCCAGAGTCCAGGAGTGCCTGAATATAAACCATAGAATAAAAACAAAAATATAAAGCATTGTATCTGTTAGGTTTTCCCCAAAATAAAAATAAACTGCACTTTAAAGCCACTCAAAGACCAAAGCAAATCATTTCCATATTCTCATGGATTCATGCTGGCAGTAGATTGCAAAGAAAGTACCATTAAAGTTGCCAGCCCACTCTCATTCATTCTGTAGATTCACAAATCAACATGCCAGCACTTTTATATGTTTTGGATAAACTCAGTGTTGCTGGGATAACCGCTAGGTTAACCCATTTACCCCCCAGTGCAGCATTCTACAGTATAACGTTCTGAGCAGCATATGACTGAAAATCATCAAGTGAAGATGCTGTTACTAAGAGGTTGGGAAGCAGGTCTCAATGAGTGCAGTGTGTGCTGAAGCCATCTTACCTGCAGTGACTGACAGGTGCAGATGTTTGTACTCACCACCATCCCCCTTGATTTCTACACCACACCAGTAAAATCCAGTGTCCCGCCACATCAGATATTTTATGGTAACAGTGAAGACATGATGGGTGGGGTCATCAGTGATTGATGTGTCACCTCTGACTGTTGGAGAGTCAGTGCGTACTGCAGTATGACATATGTTCCAATTTGACCCCCGACACCAGTATTTCACATTGTTTTCATATTTCTTATCATAGTGACATGGGATGGTGACAGATCTTCCGCTCTGTAAATCCACTTTACTCACAGTGGACACAGAATCAGCACCTGCAGAGAGAAACACACACTTCATCAGTTTGGGTTCATTTTACCATCACAATGGAGTAAAACTCAGTCTATAAGGCAGCTGACTTCTGATTTGAGATCCGCTCTGTATCTGTTACTCTCTCTGCTTTCTCCCCTGTCTGAATAAAGTACATCCCACCCTTATCTGGTCCACATAAAGCAGTCTTGGTGAAATGTGGTGTTTAGCCCTCTGTGAGTGGTGTGCCCTTATTACTGAGTACAAACATCACCAACGCACTTATTCACTCAAACACACCATGACAATAAGTGTAATCAACACATTGGGTCTTAGTAAAATTTGAATGAACACAGCAATATATAGAACAAATTGTTACAATAATCTTGTAATTCAATTCATTCATTAATTTTCAAATGTTTCTTGAACATTCCGTTAAATCGTAGATTTTTAAAAATGATAATGCATTACACAAATGAAAAACTAAAACATAAGCACATTTGGTAATGGTCTCCTACACATCCTTGATAGTAATATTCTGACATTTTTTTTTTTCCCTTTACTTATACATAGCCTCATAACATTGAAATCTCTTTTATAAGACAGAACAGCAGTCACACACTCAGAGACACAGAAGAAACATAAGAGTAATGTGGTACAAGAAAAACGTGGAACAATGGTACCAGCAAACAGTGCGATTAAATGCATTTACACTCAGGACCTGTATTGCAGTTACCCTGCTTTTGCGTTCATTCAAAGAGACAAGTGTCATGATTCAATTTCTTCAAGGATGTGTTCCATTACCACCAAGTCTAATAAAAGCAGCTTTTCAACTGTAGAATTACATTCAATTATAATCACTTAGACAGTCTTATCCAGAGCAGCATACAGAAGTGGAGATGTACATCACTCTGGGGGAAATTGGTGTTTGCGGATGGGGAATTTGAAAGTATGTTTTGCTGGCTGCTGGGTGGCTCACAAGTAAAAGCGCCGTAAGCACCACAGTCTCGGTTCAAATCCGACCCGCTCTTGTGCTGACAGTGGCCAACAGCCCTGCAGGGGCGGCACACAGTTGGCTATATAGGCAAAGGGATATATGGGAGGGATTAAACTGGCGGGGATAGCACTGTTTGTTACTTGAGCGACCCCTATTGTCTGTCCAGGGGCCTGTGGCTGGCTCTCTGCGCACACGTATAAATGGGTCTTTCCCCCACCCCTGCTCTGGCAAGTGTGCGCAGCTTGTGGTTGAGGTGTGAAAAGAAGCAGCTGGCTGGGGCCATGTGTTTCAGAGAACAACCCGAGACGAGTGTCTTCACTCTCCCGAGGCGGTGTCACTACCTGAACGGTGGATGTGCATCGATGGCGTCTGTCTAATTTCGGTACTGGTGTCATTTGAACATATTGACTGTTTTATTGGATGCAAGACTAAGCATGCATAACTGTGTGCTTATTAGCGTAGGACATTATTACTCATTATTAGCATGCTGGCTAAAGCAGTGCAAGCTAAGTAGTAAGTTAGCATCATCCGTTCTGGTAATTACACCAGCATTTGGGACGTATATGAGCATGCTTGTACATAGTTTGTGAATTGGACATTCCAAATTTTGGTGGGGCAGGAGATGCCAACTTTAAAAATTAATTTACAACTCATTTAAAATTCTAAGAAAGAGCCTGTAAATCACAGTATTACAAGTCAAGCAATGGTAAGATAAGAGTTTTTGAATGATTTTCGAAAATCTGGCAAAATTGAGGCCTAGGTGCAGCTAAGGAGGTCAGGACCCCTTTGGTGTATAAGATGCAACTGTGTGTGAGTGACCTGGCAGTTATGAAATGGAGAGCACCATGGTACACTGCATCTACAACACATAGATAAGTAACAGCAGCATGTATACACAGAACAGCATCATAAATTAAACCTAAATTTAAATTACAGGTTAATAAAATATAGTAGCCTGTGCAAACTAATTCTTGCTTCCATGAAAAAAGGCCCATACATTTTAGAACATACTCTCTGGATGGCAGTGTCTTTACATGCTGAGACTTTTAAATGCAATGATTTCTAAGGGGAAGCCTCAGAAAATAATGTGTGCAAAAGAACTCACAAACATATGTATTCTCCTTCTGTTCTCAGTTTAATCATTTTACCATTAGGGTCTGCAGAATAGCATTATTTCCTGTGGTTAATCCTCTCTGCTCACCACAGTAAAGAACATAGCACATTTTACTGTGGGTTGAAGCCTTTTCTGTGAGAGTATTCACACTTACAGAACAATTCCATAGCAACTTCACATTCAGTTTAAACTCAGAGCTATTGTAATCATGCAAAGTATATGAAGGCTTGATTTTACTTAGAATATCATGCATTCTGATGTGGGGAATGAATCATAATTTTGTTGTTTTAAGGCAGTTACAAAAATATATTAACTATTAAAATAAAGGTTATTTTTTGGGTTTACATTGTTTTTGGTGATTATGAATGGGCCTTTTTAGCAAGACTACATTATGGTTTTCCTGAGAGTAACAATGATGCTCTCAACTGCTGTTCACTGTGCTGTAAAAGTGTCTGCCAAATGATTGCAATGTAATATCTAATATAATATATTCCCCTGTACAACTACACAATGCACAAACATCAGTTGAGATTTATGAAAAGGATTTTCAGTATGAATTGGTTTCAATGGCTTTGAAAATAAGAAATAAAAGAGTATGCAGTGTAGCAGACAATGAAAAAGTTTTTTAAGGAAACAAAAAAAAAGAAACAACCATCAATTGCAGACGTACAAACACAGTTTCTGGTGGCTTCATGAATTATTTTTTAAACTGTGATTTTTATTCATCCTAAATTAATATTTAAGAAAGTAAATTTGCTTAGCGCAAGTAAAAAGAGAAGCAATTGAACTCAGATTGCAACAAAATATTTTAATTACATCATAATCATATTCTATACATGTAAACTCCAGACTTCAGTATAATTCATTAATTCAAGTTTATGGCGCAGACAGTATCGCTGCTACAATGCTCCAGTATTCAGCACACAGAGAGAAATCAAGTCCTACCTGGTCGTACAGAGAGGAAGATGATGGAGAGGAAGAGTAGCTGAGTGGGAGCCATATGCGTGTGAGGCCAGCTTGTTTGTGTGTATGCATCATTTAGAGGGTCCAGCTCTTTTTAACATGATTCTCACTTCCTGTTCCTCTCAGTCCCCACCTCTTTGGTCCCTCATGCTCTGCAGTCTGTGATCTCTCAGTGGCCAGAGCAGGATATCTATCATTATCATTTCCTGCATTTTATGAATTATCTATTCACTATTAGTTGTTTTGTTAATTATCATGTATATGTATTATATTTCTAACTTTATAATACATATAAAACAGGGACAAAAGTCAGCTTTCAGCCAAGAAATCTCTGACCTATTGAATATGATACAATACAGGACCTCTGAGCATGTCGTAAATATTGAGCTCCCCAGTTTGTTGGCTTTTGAATGCAGAATCCAGAGTTCTCACATACATGAAGACATGAACAACTTAGAATTATACTTTTTTGTGCCAGTCAGCTATACCACATTAATTTAATCATCTAGCAAAGATATGAACATTTTTAGTTTGTCCAGCAGAGGGCATCAGTACATTATTACATTATTACGTAGGGAAATTGAAAGTATCCTTTTTGATCCAGCAGAGGGCAGCAGAGTCAAACATTTGAAATGGGCTAAATGGCTGCATTTGATGGGAATCCTCAGGTTCCTCACGTTGCATAGCATCCGGGACTCTTCCCTTGTGCATATAAACCAATGAACTCTTCTTATACAGTTCAGTGATTTAAACAGAATGCCAAACTCTCGGTGCTGTATAGGTATGGGGCATGCCCCCGCCAAGGCGTAACTTGGCGGGATGGCATACCTGCCATCCCAATTGCTGTTGGGACCGTCTTCAGACTCCTTGCTGCCCCCTATTGAGCTGACAGGGAACATTCACGCATACATATCAATACAATTTGGGTTAAAATATGAAAACCCTTTAGCACAACGAATAAAGGTCCTAAAAACAGTGAAAGGAATGAAGGAAAGTTTATAAAGATAATTAAATGCAACTTCCATGAGTCACAGAGCCTTGAGATAAGTATCTTATATGATTTAAAGGGTTGATATTTCTTGGGCAAAGAGCAAAACTGCAGAGTATTATGCCCAGAATTAGCTTTAATCCAAGAACAAGCTGCTAATTACTCTTAATCTGACGCTTTACTTGTCTGTTAAAGGGTGATTTATTCTCCGGTCACATTACATCAGAAATAGCTAAGAATGGCATGAAGAATAAATGCCCCAAATGAACACCCAAAGGCATTGAGTCAGTCAGATCTACTATTTCTATACTGTGCTGCAAAGCTTACAACTTCTTTAATAACAGCCTACACTGTTTAAATGCATTAAATATTGGCAAGTGAAACCTGTGTGGTCATAATTACTGAATGTCCCAGTCTGTGTGAAATTAAACCATCAGTGGAATATGAGTAGAATTTGCAGATAGAGTTTGCCATGCAAGAAGTTCCTGCTTCACTGAAGATCTGACATTCAGGAACCAAAACCCCACAGAGTGACAGACGGTCAAACAGTTGTGATTATTCTTAGCGCTACTCAAACAGCAGAGTGTGAACCCTTTACGACAGCCACCATGTGTCTGTAATCACTGAAATGAGAGAGAAAGAGAGAAATATCAGGGGAATGTAGAGGTAGTAAAGATGCCATATGACAGCAGTTTCTGCTCCTAGTTACAACAGTAGTTACGGACTCTTACTTCTTATGTTTTGGAAGCAAAAAGAATGATCTGCTCAACTGATGAAAAAAGTGCAAATCCATCTAAACTTACCTATTTTCTATGCTGGCCCAATAAGCTGTAAATCACATCATCGGCTGTTCCTGCTGGAGACTGGTTAGGGGAGTGTGTGGCCTGTACAGAAGAGGACATGCATACACATTTAGTCACTAAAAATGAACTATACTGAGAGGTATACAAACATTTCTAGTTTCATATCAAGTGGGTCAGACAAAACCTCAGTTTGAAACCCCTAGACCACATAACTGCATGAAACCTGAACAGCTCATTCTTGTTTCTCAGACTTAAATAGCTGTTCCAGTGGTAATGCAGTTCTGTGGAGATTTAAACTCCAGCTAAGCACACTGTAATTGACACCCTGTGTTTTCAGTGTGGACATTTGAAGAAGTAAATCAAGGTTAAAAGACTAGTGATCATACCTACATGTTCACCTTTCCCATTGTGTGCCAGTTAACCTACTGATATCTGCTGCCTGTGTACCTGACACTGAAATATGGTGAACAGTCTCACCTGTGGATTTTGCAGGATGACTGAGTAGTACATGACCTCATCTGCACACCTCTCAGATGACTGGGACAGTAAGAGGGAACAAGTTTCTGTTACTGACCAGAGTTCACATCACATTACAATCATTTAGCCAATGCTTTTATCCAGAGGGAAGAACAGTAGCTAGGGTTAGGATTCGGAACTTGTTACACAGCTATACCTATAATTTTATCCAAGAAAACAAAATCTGAAAAAGATAGGATCGCTAAACATCTGTAGGAAGGAAGAAATGAGACTGAATTTTGTGAGTGATTCTCTGCAAAGACACTTTGTAAATGTGTGAGAAATCCAACCACTATCCCACCTGTGACTGAAGTGGACTCATTCTGTGTGATGATGACCGTGTCTTGGGGAACACTGTGCTGTAGGTCGCTTCATCCTCAGAGTCTACAGTCTGCTAGGAGAGAGACACAACGAGAAACTCATCATAATGGCTGGTCTATCTGTACAGACCTCTGCCTTTTAAATGGTACAGTAGGGCCATTCAACAGGTGGACCAGGTACAAGCAAGTGAGCTCATTTCCAAGAGAAAGTACATCAAGCTACAGAGTGAAGAAAGAGCAATATCTACATTTTATTATAAAATAAATCATAGTAGTCATTCAGATGGCTGCCCATCTGTGTGAATAGAGCTAGTGTCTATAGGCTTAGCCTCATGTTTGCAGATTCCCAGTTCTACATTTTCAACCAGAAACTTTGTGTGGCTCGAAGTATCCAATCTAAGATTGTTCTGAATTTAATTTAATTTGGTAAGTGCAGCTTTTCTGTATATGAACTTCTTTCACATGAATAAAGAACTTTCACACTTTGTTGTAGGCAGTAATTTTTTCCACAGTACCACACCCCCACAGTCACCATTTGTCCTTTTCCATTCTGTGGCTCAGCTCATATTCTGATTGATTTGTGTCTGACATTGACCCTCAGCTTTCTTGGCAGAGAGAAGAATGTAAGAACCGACGTACCGTCACCTCGTTTCTCCTGTCCTCTCTTGCTCTTGCGTTCGCCTGGACGCTCTCTGTAAGGAGACACACGATGAGCTGGGATAAGAGAGCACGATCAGGACAGAGCTGTGAGACACCCCCCCCCCCTCATGAGAGCCCCTACTGCCTGTGGAATTCTTGTGACTCAGTGTATTCAGTGTATTCACTAATACTGTGCTGACTGATCATATACACAGCATCCAAATGATTCTTCAACACCCAACATGCTTCATATGGATACTCACTGTGTTTCTTCCACTGCTTCCAGGTAACAGTAGCAACAGCTGCCGCCAGCAACAGTATCCCTGATGTCATCAGGACGATTATGAGGTCTGAAGGGCTTAACAGCAGTAACAGGGTGCATGAAATTTAAACTCAGCAGCATGCTTTAGGGTCATATATCCACATTACGGGATTCCAGTACTACTGCTGCTGAAAGAAATGAGAAGCTCTGCTCTGAAATGATGCTGCATTTGAGCTGAATATCTGGTTTCATAACATTTTATTTCATAAAAATATATTTGTAAAGATACAAAACTTATCTTCTTTTACTTTTTTATTTACACCGGCATTTTAAATGTCAAAATGAGATTCAGTGGTCATGTTAACACACAGTGTGCGTTTTGCACCACAGACACCATAACAAAATAATAACTCCTGTTTCTTTGAGCCAATCGTCTTTCGGTATCTGACACTGTGCTCTTTATTGATTATATTTACACAGCCTTAGAGTAGCTGCAGGAGGACGCCTCATTGACTTTGAAAAAGGAATGAATTCTGGGGCACATTTGTCAGGAAAAGCAGTCATTTTATTAAAAATAATGGTGGTCCAACATCCTTTTAAGCATTTATAAACTATGTTACTTTTATTATTATTATTTTATTATTATTAATTTCTTTTTTAAAAAGATACTAAGCTGAATATTTAGCGGGCTTTTCCTTCATACATATCTTACCTTTTATTGTAAGTGGTAGTGGGTGGAATAGATGACCAAGGTATTGTGACTGCCAACATCTTTGAGGTTGAAGGCTTGGTGGCTGTAGCTGATGTGGTTGCTGTGCTAACTGGAAGAGATGTGCATAGTGCTCTTGATGTTACACATTGGGTTGCTATGAAGTGTCAGAAGAGAAAACACCATTTATTCCCGTCTGTTTTTCAACCCTCACAGACATGAAGTGACAGAAAAGACCATTTAATATTCTATGATAAAATGCATTGTTATACAAGATCATTTGATTTGAGTTCTTTACTTGTGGTGACTGTGGTAGTAGTAGTTTTCTGAGAGACAGTGATGTGTACAGGGATCTGTAGTTCTCCAGCAGCACACCAATACCAGCCTGTGTCCTCCCTGTTCAGCTCCCTCATAGTCACAATGAAGACATTTTCAGAGCAGTCATCTTTGATCTCTGATCTTCCAGATTTATCAGAATTCACTTCCACACAGGAGCCCTCAGCCCTGCACCACTTCTTCATGCTGCTTGAATAATTAGTGTGACACTGCACACTGACATGGCCCCCTTCCACACCGGTCACCTCCTGCTGGTCAACACAGAGTCCAGAATCTGAATAAAAACCATAGAATAAAGACAAAAATATAAAGCATTGTATCTGTTAAAAATCCCTCAAAATCCCAAAAACAGAACTAACTGCACAAGGCCCTTGATTACCAAAGCAAATCATTTCCATAGTCTCATGGATTCAGCCTGGGAGTGGGTTGTAAAAAAAATGCAAGAAATGCCACCACACTCTCATTCCTTATGTAGAGCCTAAATAGTTTTACAGAGTAACAATGGTATTTTCAAATACACATGACTGCACTTGTATATGTTTTGGTAAAACTCAGTGTTGCTAGGATAACCGCAAGGTTCACTCATTTACCCCCAGTGCAGCAGTCTACAGTAGAAAGTATCGTGAGGAAATCATGAGGAAAAGTGAAGGTTGGGAAGCAGGTCTCGCTGGCTGTATTACGTGCTGAACCAATCTCACCTGCAGTGACTGACAGGTACAGAAGCGTGCCCTCATCTCCACCCCCATTGATCTCTACACCACACCAGTAATATCTAGAGTCCTCTGTTTTCAGATTTGAAATGGTAACAGTGAAGACATGATGGGTGGGGTCATCAGTGATTGATGTTTCACCTTCGACTTTTGGAAAGTCAGTGCGTACTACAGTACGACATGTATTCCAATCTAACCCCCGACACCAGTATTTCACATGCTTTTCATATTTCTTATCATAGTGGCATGGGATGGTGACAGATCTTCCTCTCTGCACTGCTACTTTACTCAGTGTGGACACAGCGTCAGCACCTGCAGAGAGAAACACACACTTCATCAGTTTGGGTTCATTTTACCATCACAATGGAGTAAACCTCAGTCTATAAGGCAACTGACTTCTGATTTGAGATCCCCTCTGTATCTGTTACTCTCTCTGCTTTCTCCCCTGTCTGAATAAAGTACATCCCACCCTTATCTGGTCCACATAAAGCAGACTTGGTGAAATGTGGTGTTTAGCCCTCTGTGAGTGGTGTGCCCTTATTACTGAGTACAAACATCACCAATGCACTTATTCACTCAAACACACCATGACAATAAGTGTAACCAACACATTGGGTCTTAATAAAATTTGGACTAACACAGCAACATATAGAACAAATTGTTACAATAATCTTGTAATTCAATTCATTCATTAATATTCAAATGTTTCTTGAACATTCCGTTAAATCGTAGATTTTTAAAAATGATAATGCATTACACAAATGAAAAACTAAAACATAAGCACATTTGGTAATGGTCTCCTACACATCCTTGATAGTAATATTCTGACATTTTTTATTTTTCCTTTACTTATACGTAGCCTCATAACATTGAAATCTCTTTTATAAGACAGAACAGCAGTCACACACTCAATACCTTTAGAGACACAGAAGAAACAAGAGTAACGTGGTACAAGAAAAACTTGGAACAATGGTACCAGCAAACAGTGTGATTAAATGCATTTACATTCAGGACCTGTGTTGCAGTTACCCTGCTTTTGCATTCATTCAAAGAGACAAGTGTCAAGATTCAATTTCTTCAAGGATGTGTTCCATTACCACCAAGTCTAATAAACGCAGCTTTTCAACTGTAGAATTACATTCAATTACAATCTCTTAGACAGTCTTATCCAGAGCAGCATACAGAAGTGGAGATGTACATCACTCTGGGGGAAATGGGTGTTTGCAGATGGGGAATTTAAAAGTATGTTTTGCTGGCTGCTGGGTGGCTCACAAGTAAAAGCGCCGTAAGCACCACAGTCTCGGTTCAAATCCGACCCGCTCTTGTGCTGACAGTGGCCAACAGCCCTGCAGGGGCGGCACACAGCCGGTTATATGTACAAAGGGATATATGGGAGGGATTAAACTGACGGGGATAGCACTGTTTGTTGCTTGAGCGACCCCTATTGTCTGTCCAGGGGCCTGTGGCTGGCTCTCTGCGCATGCGTATAAATGGGTCTCCTCCACCCCTGCTCTGGAATGCGTGCGCAGCTTGTGGTTGAGGTGTGAAAAGAAGCAGCTGGCTGGCACCGTGTGTTTCAGAGAACAACCCGAGACGAGTGTCTTCACTCTCCCGAGGTGGTGTCATTACCTGAACGGTGGATATGCATCGATGGCGTCTGTCTTATTTCGGTACTGGTGTCATTTGAACATATTGACAGAACTCTGGATGCAAGACTAAGCATGCATAACTGTGTGCTTATTAACGTAGGACATTATTACTCATTATTAGCACGCTGGCTAAGGCAGTGCAAGTTAAGTAGTAAGTTAGCATCATCCGTTCTGGTAATTACACCAGCATTTGGGACGTACATGAGCATGCTTGTACATAGTTTGTGAATTGGACGTTCTAAATTTTGGTGGGGCAGGAGATGCCAACTTTAAAAATTAATTTACAACTCATTTAAAATTCTAAGAAAGAGCCTGTAAATCACAATATTACAAGTCGAGCAATGGTAAGATAGGAGTTTTTGAATGATTTTCGAAAATCGGGCAAAACGAGGCCTAGGTGCAGCTAAGGAGGTCAGGCCCTCTTTGGTGTATAAGATGCAACTGTGTGTGAGTGACCTGGCAGTTATGAAATGGAGAGCACCATGGTACACTGCATCTACAACACATAGATAAGTAACAGCAGCATGTATACACAGAACAGCATCATAAATTAAGCCTAAATTTAAATTACAGGTTAATAAAATACAGTAGCCTGTGCAAACTAATTCTTGCTTCCATGAAAAAAAGGCCCATACATTTTAGAACATACTCTCTGGATGTCAGTGTCTTTACATGCTGAGACTTTTAAATGCAATGATTTCTAAGGGGAAGCCTCAGAAAATAATGTGTGCAAAAGTTCTCACAAACATATGTATTCTCCTTCTGTTCTCAGTTTAATCATTTTATTATTAGAGGCAGCAGAACAGCATTATTTCCTGTGGCTAAACCTCTCTGCCCACCACAATAAAGAACATAGCATATTTTCCTGTTGGGTTGAAGCTATTTCTGTGAGAGTATTCACCCTTACTGAACAATACCATAGCAACTTCACATCCAGTTTAAACTCAGAGCTATTTTAATCATGCAAAGTATGTGAAGGCTTGACTTTACTTAGAATATCACGCATACTGATGTGAGGAATTAATCATATTTTTGTTGTTTTTAGACATTTACAAAAATATATTAACTATTAAAATAAAGGTTATTTTTTGGGTTTACATTGCTTTTGGTGATTATGAATGGGCCTTTTTAGCGAGACTACATTCTGGTTTTCCTGAGAGTAACAATGATGCTCTCAACTGCTGTTCACTGTGCTGTAAAAGTGTCTGCCAAATGATTGCAATGTATTGTCTAATATAATATATTCCCCTGTACAACTACACAATGCACAAACATAACAATTTCATCAGTTGAGATTTATGAAAAGGATTTTCAGTATGAATTGTTATCAATGGTTTTGAAAATAAGAAAGAAAAGAGTATGCAGTGTAACAGTCAAAGAAAAAGTTTTTTAAGGAAACAAAAAAGAAAAGACCATCAATTGCAGATGTGCAAACATAGTTTCTTGTGGCTTCATGAATTATTTTTTAAACTGTGATTTTTATTCATCGTAAATTAATGTTTAAGAAAGTAAATTTGCTTAGTGCAAGTAAAAAGAGAAGCAATTGAACTCAGATTACAAAAATTATTTTAATTACATCATAATCATATTCTATATA
Source organism: Anguilla rostrata (assembly GCF_018555375.3). Taxonomy (NCBI): domain Eukaryota; kingdom Metazoa; phylum Chordata; class Actinopteri; order Anguilliformes; family Anguillidae; genus Anguilla; species Anguilla rostrata. The sequence goes on from NC_057936.1 coordinate 63,125,714, forward strand.
TGTAAACTTCAGACTTCAGTATAATTCATTAATTCAAGTTTATGGCGCAGAAAGTCTCACTGCTACAATGCTCCAGTATTCAGTACACAGTGAGAAACGAGTCCTACCTGGCAGTACAGAGAGGAAGATGATGGAGAGGAAGAGTAGCTGAGTGGTAGTCATATGCATGATCCAGCTTGTTTGTGTGTATGCATCCGTAAGAGGGTTCAGCTCTTTTTAACATGATTCTCACTTCCTGTTCCTCTCAGTCCCCACCTCTTTGGTCCCTCATGCTCTGCAGTCTGTGATCTCTCAGTGGCCAGAGCAGGATATCTATCATTATCATTTCCTGCATCTTTATGAATTATCTATTCACTATTAGTTGTTTTGTTTATTATCATGTATACGTATTATATTTCTAACTTTATAATACATATAAAACAGGGATAAAAGTCAGCTTTCAGCCAAGAAATCGTTTACCGATTGAATATGATACAATACAGGACCTCTGAGCATGTCGTAAATATTGAGCTCCCCAGTTTCTTTGGCTTTTGAATACATTCAGAGTTCTTACATTCATGAAGACATGAACAACTTAGAATTATACTTTTTTTTGTGCCAGTCAGCTATACCATATTAATTTAATCATCTAGCAAAGATATGAACATTTTTAGTTTGTCCAGCAGAGGGCATCAGTACATTATTACGTAGGGAAATTGAAAGTATCCTTTTCATCCAGCAGAGGGCAGCAGAGTCAAACATTTGAAATGGGCTAAATGGCTGCATTTGCATTTGATGGGAATCCTCAGGTTCCTCACGTTGCAGAGCATCCAGGCCTATTCCCTTGCGCATATAAACAAATCAACTCTTCTTGTACAGGTCAATTGGGACATTTGTTGGGATTCAGAAATACGTTATTATTATTTGCTTTTTTAACGGGCTTCATTGTAGTTAACATATTGGGAATTATATATCATAATGCAGATAACATTTACCTTTTGTAAATATGTGTAGCTTGTTACAGTACATAGACAAAAATCACACAGTTGATGTGCACATAGTCAAAGAGCGTTAGTTTTAAATCATATGTGCACTATTACCATTATTAATAAACATCATCATATATAATTAAAATAGGATAAAAACTGTGGCAACGTGGTGATAGGTGCAGATATTGAGGCGTTAAAGCTGAGGCTGGAACGATTCTGGTGATGATGACATCAGAGCTAATAAAAAAGGGAAAGCACAATGTCGGTTGATTGATCAAAAAAAAAACATTGCGTACCACATCAATGTTCGTACAGTAGATTGCAGGGCTCTGCTGTGTTATTTGCGTAACGTCCCACGTCCTCTATTCTTTCTCGAGTGCTGCGCTCCTACCGCATCAAACACACGGTAGAAAAATCATTCAATAAACGAACATTCGATTTTCAAATCAACAGTTATCTCCCCCCTACCCTAAAACATTAAACCAGTTATGCATTTCATTGTATTCTCGTTGTTTTTGTTATTGCTAATGGTTTCTTCCAGTCGTGTAAGCCCACGTGTATCTTTAAGTACACAAACATTCTTTAGGGTAAAAAAATTCTCATTTGGCTTGAGGGTGTTTCATAGAAGATTTGCCAATGGTGCCTCAACAAAGTACTGAGTAATGCTAGCAGTAAATCTCAATGTGCCAATATAACGAAAACTGGATTAATAATAGAAGGATCACACGACTTACTGCGGTATCGCCAAATCTTCCAAAAGGCGACGGCGGAGCATATTACGAACACCAAAGCAACCCCGGTGTGGCGTAGCGGCCCCAGAGTCCGTTCCAAGCTCGTCGGTGCACTACGCAGAAGAGACTGGTTTGAGTGTCATTCAGTGAGCGCACCACAGATACTGTTTCTGTATTATCTCCTCAGTAGTGTCACACTTTGGAATTTATTTTCAAGCCTCTGGTTGCACGTCAGTGTGTCTCGTTCAGCACACTCTAATCTGCAGGCAGCAAAAGCACTGAATGAGCTCCAGTGCAGCTGCTGTCTCATGGTCAACAACCCGCCTGCTCAGAGGAAGTGGGAAAGATGCTCACTGACACATCGAGGGAATGGACATAGACTGGCCTAACTTACTGAAGGAGGAAAAGCTAAGGGGAGAGCACAAAACTCACCTGGAACAGTGCTGGCTTCCATGTTCCGGACAACTGGTTTTCTGGACAGTTGAAGGTGCTTCTGCTGTCCTGGTCAATTTGTTGTTCTCTTGGGGTTGAGAGAGAGATGTGGTGGTATCTGTCAGCAAATGCAAAGCCCAGTCTGAAACGTTTCCCATTATTTATTTATTTATTTATTTATCTCAATGGTACACTTCTAATGTTCAAATCAAAACTTTTGTATTTAGGATAAATTACTAGACATTTGTCACAGTATTTCACATTGTTCCCCAGTCTTTAAACCCTTACAAACGCAAGCCTATAGGTCAAGAGTGGCAGGAAAAGCTCCCTAGGTAGCCTATAGGAAGAACCCTTAGAAGGGTCCAGGCTCAAGGGGCCCGTCCTCCTGTGGCTGCTGAGGATGTGGATCGCTTGTGACCAGCTAACATGAATGTGAGAGATGTTCACCATGCTAATATTAGGGAAAATTTTCCAAAGTTTTCAAAGGAAATAAATCAGTCACTATCTGATAACCATACATTTTGCTCCACTGGATGATATTGTAAGTGTTTCTTTATCATCTACATTACAACTCCTGCATAATGGATCTACTGTTAAATGTTTCAGTTATGAAGTAATATTTTGGTCAAAACCCTGGGATTACATGAAGACAATTCAGTGTTGCTAAACTAAACTAAAGTACATCACCAATACCTTATAAAATGTGTGTGTGTGTGCGCGCATGTGTGAGTATGTGTGTTGTAACACTGGTTATGTAAAAGGAGAACAGACCTCCTTACTTGCTCTCTACAAGCCAGTGGCACCCTACAGTCTGCACATTACTGCAAGAAAGTGCTGGCAGCAATGGGTGAAAAACAAAATTCACGACATGCCCTCACTGAGAGAGAGTGACTGAAAAGACCATTTAAAAATCTATGATAAAATGCATTATTATACAGGGCTGTTTATTTTGAGTTTCTTACATGTGGTGACTGTAGTAGTTGTAGTTTTCTGAGTGACAGTGATGTGTACAGGGATCTGTAGTTCTCCAGCAGCACACCAATACCAGCCAGCGTCCTCTCTGTTCAGCTCCCTCATCGTCACAATGAAGACCTTTTTAGAGCGGTTGTCTTTGATATCTGATCTTCCAGAATTCACTTCCACACAGGAGCCCTCAGCCCTGCACCACTTCTTCATGCTGCTTGGATAATTAATGTGACACTGCACACTGACAAGGCCCCCTTCCACACCAGTCATCTCCTGCTGGTCAACCCAGAGTCCAGGAGTACCTGAACACCACAGAATAAAAACAAAAATATAGCTGTAGAAACGTCCTTCTGTACTTAAAATGTCACAGAGGGGCCATTACTGTAATTTGTTCATGATATCACTCAATCACTGCAATATCATGTCCATTTGGTTTGAGTAATCTACAGTTGAATGTTATCGTGGCAACAAATTCATGCATTCATACGTATATGTAAGCACGGTCAAAAACTGTTTGCTTCCCCCAGTAAGCATTACCTGTTTCCACTTCCTGTGTGCTCACCTTAAGTGCACCTGTACCCTTAGAGTATATAACATGTAGAGACAGTGACGCCAATATAACCCTGTGGGGAGCGCATAAGAACCAGGAAGTACAATATTATTCACTCAACAGACATGCTCAGTTGTGTCCCTGGTCAGATGCCGAAATCATGTGTACAACGAGGATAGTGCAGACATTGGCTAAAATAAATAATTTAAAAATTCATATCTTTCCTTATCTCAGAAAACCAGTAAGTGATCTGCCTATCTAATATAATGCATGGAGTTAACATCAATATTTGAGTGGGGAGTATTTCATTTTCGCTGTCAAAAATGAATGGAGCCCAATGGGGAAACTTGTTTCTTGAGCGAAAATCATAGATATCAGCAGGGGGCGACATCACATCCGGTGCTGAGGTTGAGAACCGAAAGCTTGCCCCTTGCTTGTACCTCTATACTATACACCACCCAATTTTCAAAAGTATAAGAGCACAGAAACAGATAACATAGGAAGAAGCAAAAATACAGAATGGCTCCAACAGCAGCACTGCATCTATGAATTACACCCAAAATCCAGTCTCTTTCAGACTAAAGCAAATGAGTGTCATAATCTCATGGACACAGCCTGGGGGTGGGTTGCAAAAAATGCAACTGCCATTAAAGTAGCATCGCACTTGCATTCCATGAAGACTTAGAAATGAACTAATAGTTCTGCAGAGTAAGGATGATACCTTTAAACACACATGCCTGCACTTTTACATGTTTTGGAAAAACTCAGTGTTGCTAGGATAACTGCTAGGATTTGCCCCCAGTGCAGCGGTCTACAGTAGAAAGTTCTGTGCTGCGTGAGGTTGGAAAACATGGGGAGAAGTGAAGATTATTAAGAGGTTGGGAAGCAGATCTCGCTGAGTGCAGTGTGTGCTGCAGCCATCTTACCTGCAGTGACATCCAGGTACAGATATGTGCCATCATCTCCAACCCCCTTGATGTCTACACAACACCAGTAGTATCCAGAGTCCTCTGTCTTCAGCTTTGTCATGGTAACAGCGAAGACATGATGGGTGGGGTCATCGGTGACTGATGTTTCACCATTGGCTTTTGGAGAGTCTGTGCGCACTAGAGTATAACATGATGACCACGTTGACCCCCAACACCAGTATTTCACATTATTTACATATTTCCTATCATAGTGACAGGGGATGGTGACAGATCTTCCACTCTGTACAGCTACATTACTCACTGTGGACACAGCACCTGCAGAGAGAAACACACACTTCATCAGTCCGGGTTCATTTTACTGTCAGAACAGAGTAAAGCGCAGTCTGTAGAGCAGCTGACTCTCAGGGTATGTGTGAATCCCCCTGTGTGGCTGGAGGTTCGACCCCCTGCCAGGGCACCTTCTGATTGGAGATCCTCTCTCATTCCGTTACTCTCTCTGCTTCCCCCTCGTCTGAATAAAGTACAAAGGGGAGGGTGGACTGTCTGGTCTCCTTTATAAAATGGGGTGGACTAAAATCACCAAGGGCCAAATGAGCCCGTCCTTATCTGGCCCACAGTAAAGCAGTCTTGGTGAAACGTGGTGTTTTGCCCTCTGTGAGTGGTGTGCTCTTATTGCTGAGTACAAACTGAAGGGAATATCACTAATGCTCAAATTCATTCTGATACACCATAACAATAAGTGTAACCAGCACGCTGCATCTAGGTAAAATATGGTCTAACACAGTAAGACATTATAATAAATGTATCATTGGACAAGTTTTTTGGATGATCTTGGGTAAAATTAGTGTGTTTAATTGTAAAAACCAAACAATTACTAGAGTAATTATCTTCCATTTTAATTTAAATGTGTCCTTTTCTGATACATGTTTCTTAGTAAAATTGAAATCTCTTTAAGAAGAGAGGTCAAATCAAGAGGCAGCAGTCAGACACTCAGTACCACTGCAGACACACATGAAACACACAACAGTAAAGTATTATAGTGTAAACGCAATGGTACGAGGAAACAGGAAGATTAAAAGCATCTGCACTGCAGTTACCATGCTACCATAAAATCATTCACAGAGATGAGGGTCAAGATCTACTTTATTCGGGGATGTGGTCCAATACCACAGACTGCAATTTATAAAAGCAGTTTCCTGCAGTTGCAGTATTACATTACAAAACTATGATTCTATTCATCATAGATTATTGGCTAAAAGAAATTAAACTCCAATTGCAAGAGAGAAGTGCATGAATTCCAAGCATAGAGCCAGAGTTTGTTTATGTTTATGAGTTGTACTCTGATTGCAAATACATATTTTAAGTACATTATGGTCAGTTAATTTTCATGTAAATTACAGACTTCAGTATAACTCCTTCATTGAAGTTCATGGCACAGATAGTCTTACAGATACAATGCTCCAGTATTCAGTACACAGTGTGAAAAACAAGTCCTACCTGGCAATATAGGAAGAACGAAGAGGAAGATGATGTAGAAGAAGAGCAGCAGAGTGGGAGTCATATGTGCTTGATGGGTGTGTGTGTGTGTGTGTGTGAGTGAGTGATTTAGAGAGTGTGTGAGTGAGATAGAGTGTGGTGCGTGTGAGTGAGAGAGAGAGTGTGTGCATGTGAGTGAGTGAGAGTGTGTGCGTGTGAGTGAGAGAGAGAATGTGTGCGTGTGAGTGAGTGAGAGAATGTGGTGCGTGTGAGTGAGAGAGAGAGTGTGCTGCGTGTGAGTGAGTGAGAGTGTGTGCGTGTGAGTGAGAGAGAGAATGTGGTGTGTGTGAGTGAGAGAGAGAGTGTGCTGCGTGTGAGTGAGTGAGAAAGTGTGTGCGTGTGTCACACAGATATGTATTTTTAACTTAACAGGAAAGCACACTCTCAGCCAACCAAAGCTGTGAAGCTCCGGAAGTGCAGTAAGCTTGTACTGTGCATGTCTTCGTTGTTGAGGGCAAAACATTGAGCTCCCCATTAAAGTGAATGGGGAACATCAGACTATTGAAGGCAAATAAAACTTCCCCGATGATAATTTGAACCTTGATTGACGACCGTTACGATTCACATGAAAAGCAGAACGAAAAAATATTAATTATGTAATAAAATATGCCCAGTTGAATAAATATCTTCCTAAGACTTATGAATCAGAACAACCATTGTTTCAGAAACTGCTGCACATAATGAAATTAAGGATCACAAAAAATTGACCTATGAGGTTTTCTGGATTTCTACAGTAAATTCAATGAGAAGTAAGCTCTTTAACCTTCAACAGTTGCGAAAATGCGCAGTTGAGGCCATTTCCTGATACTTCCTTGGCTTCACTGACTGGCCACTGACACCCTCTCCATTTCCTGTGGACGCTGTATGGTGTGTTATTTTAAGAGTCTCTTTAGCATGAATCTGACTTCCTGTTCCTCTCAGTCCCCACCTCTTTGGGCCTTCATGCTCAGTAGTCTGTCCTGTCTCAGTGACCAGAGCAGAATAACTATCATTATCATTTCCTACGTTTTATGTATTATCTTTTCACTATTATCTTTCATTTATTACCATATTTATATATTATCTTTTCACTATTTCTATACTGTGCTGCAAAGCTTACAACTTCTTTAATATCAGCCTGCGCTGTTTATATGTATTAAATATTGGCAGGTGAAACCTGTGTGGTCATAATTACTGAATGTCCCGGTCTGTGTGAAATTAAACCATCAGTGGAAAATGAGTAGTATTTGCAGATAGAGTTTGCCATGCAAGAAGTTCCTGCTTCACTGAAGATCTGACATTCAGGAACCAAAACCCCACAGAGTGACAGACGGTCAAACAGTTGTGATTATTCTTAGCGCTACTCAAACAGCAGAGTGTGAACCCTTTACGACAGCCACCATGTGTCTGTAATCACTGAAATGAGAGAGAAAGAGAGAAATATCAGGGGAATGTAGAGGTAGTAAAGATGCCATATGACAGCAGTTTCTGCTCCTAGTTACAACAGTAGTTACGGACTCTTACTTCTTATGTTTTGGAAGCAAAAAGAATGATCTGCTCAACTGATGAAAAAAGTGCAAATCCATCTAAACTTACCTATTTTGTATGCTGGCCCAATAAGCTGTAAATCACATCATCGGCTGTTCCTGCTGGAGACTGGTTAGGGGAGTGTGTGGCCTGTACAGAAGAGGACATGCATACACAGTATTTTAGTCACTAACAATGAACTTTACTGAGAGGTATACAAACATTTCCCTTTCAATATTCTGTGGGTCAGACTAAACCTCAGTTTTAAACCCCTAGGCCACATAACTGCATGAAACCTGAACAGCTCATTCTTGATTCTTATACTTAAATAGCTGTTCCAGTGGTAATGCAGTTCTGTGGAGATTTAAACTCCAGCTAAGCACACTGTAATTGACACCCTGTGTTTTCAGTGTGGACATTTTAAGACGTAAATCAAGGTTAAAAGACTAGTGATCATACCTACATGTTCACCTTTCCCATTGTGTGCCAGTTTACCTACTGATATCTGCTGCCTGTGCATCTGACACTGAAATATGATGAACAGTCTCACCTGTGGATGTTGCAGGATGACTGAGCTGTACATGACCTCATCTGCAGAGCTCTCAGATGACTGGAACAGTAAGAGGGAACAAGTTTCTGTTACTGACCAGAGTTTACATCACATTACAATCATTTAGCCAATGCTTTTATCCAGAGGGAAGAACAGTAGCTAGGTTAGGATTAGGAACTTGTTACACAGCTCTACCTATAATTTTATCCAAGAAAACAAAATCTGAAAAAGAAAGGATCTCTAAACATCTGTAGGAAGAACGAAATGAGACTGAATTTTGTGAGTGATTCTCTGCAAAGACACTTTGTAAATGTGTGAGAAATCCAACCACTATCCCACCTGTGACTGAAGTGGACTCATTCTGTGTGATGATGACCGTGTCTTGGGGAACACTGTGCTGTAGGTCGCTTCATCCTCAGAGTCTACAGTCTGCTAGGAGAGAGACACGAGAAACTCATCATAATGGCTGGTCTATCTGTACAGACCTCTGCCTTTTAAATGGTACAGTAGGGCCATTCAACAGGTGGACCAGGTACAAGCAAGTGAGCTCATTTCCAAGAGAAAGGACATCAAGCTACAGAGTGAAGAAAGAGCAATATCTACATTTTATTATAAAATAAATCATAGTAGTCATTCAGATGGCTGCCCATCTGTGTGAATAGAGCTAGTGTCTATAGGCTTAGCCTCATGTTTGCAGATTCCCAGTTCTACATGTTCAACCAGAAACTTTGTGTGGCTCGAAGTATCCAATCTAAGATTGTTCTGAATTTAATTTAATTTGGTAAGTGCAGCTTTTCTGTATATGAACTTCTTTCACATGAATAAAGAACTTTCACACTTTGTTGTAGGCAGTAATTTTTTCCACAGGACTACCACTCCAAAGTCACCATTTGTCCTTTTCCATTCTGTGGCTCAGCTCATATTTTGAATGATTTGTGTCTGACATTGACCCTCAGCTTTCTCGGCAGAGAGAAGAGTGTAAAAACCGACGTACTGTCACCTCGTTTCTCCTGTCCTCTCTTGCTCTCGCGTTCGCCTGGACGCTCTCTGTAAGGAGACACACGATGAGCTGGGATAAGAGAGCACGATCAGGACAGAGCTGTGAGACACCCCCCCCCCCCCATGAGAGCCCCTACTGCCTGTGGAATTCTTGTGACTCAGTGTATTCAGTGTATTCACTAATTCACTTACTGACTGATCATATACACAGCATCCAAATGATACTTCAACACCCAACATGCTTCATACGGATACTCACTGTGTTTCTTCCACAGCTTCCAGGTAATGGTAGCAACAGCTGCCGCCAGCAACAGTATCCCTGATATCATCAGAACGAATGTGAGGACTGAAAGACTGAACAATAGCAACAGGGTGCATGAAATTTAAACTCAGCAGCATGCTTTAGGGTTATATATCCACATTACGGGATTCCAGTACTACTGCTGCTGAAAGAAATGAGAAGCTCTGCTCTGAAATTATGCTGCATTTGAGCTGAATACCTGGTTTCATAACATTATGTTTTATTTTAAAAAAATTTTAAAGATAAAAAACATATCTTCTTTTACTTTTTCATTTTCACCCCCATTTTAAATGCCAACATGAGATTCAGGGGTCATGTTAACACACACTGCATTTTTGCACCACAGACTTGCACCACAACAAAATAATAACTCCTGTTTCTTTGAGCCAATCGTCTTTCGGTATCTGACACCGTGCTCTTTATTGATCATATTTACACAGCCTTAGCGTAGCTGCAGGAGGACGCCTCATTGACTTTGAAAGAGCAATGAATTCTGGGGGCACATTAGTCAGGAAAAGCAGTCATTTCATTAAAGAATAATGGGGGTCCAACATCCTATAAAAATGTTTCAACTATGTTACTTTTATTATTGTTATTATTATTATTATTATTATTATTGTTATTATTATTATTATTATTATTATTATTTGTGTTGTTGTTGATTTAACTTTAAAAAAAATATATTTAGAGGGCTTTTTCTTTATAAATACCTTACCTATTGTTGTAAGTGGTTGTGGGTGGAAGAGATGACCGAGGTATTGTGACTGCCAACATCTTTGAGGTTGAAGGCTTGGTGACTGTAGCTGATGTGGTTGCTGTGCTAACTGGAAGAGATGTGCATAGTGCTCTTGATGTTACACATTGGGTTGCTATGAAGTGTCAGAAGAGAAAACACCAGTTATACCCATCTGCTTTTCAACCCTCACTGACAGGAAGTGAGAGAAAAGACCATTTAATATTCTATGATTAAATGCATTGGTATACAGGTTTGTTTAATTTAAGTTCCTTACTTGAGGTGACTGTGGTAGTTGTAGTTTTCTGAATGACAGTGATGTGAACAGTGATCCGTAGTTCTCCAGCAGCACACCAATACCAGCCAGCATCCTCTCTGTTCAGCTCCCTCATCGTCACAATGAAGACCTTTTCAGAGCGGTTGTCTTCGATCTCTGCTCTTTCAGATTTATTAGAATTCACTGTCACACAGACGCCCCCAGCCCTGCACCACATCTTCATGCTGCTCGGTTCATCATAGTGACACTGCACACTGACATGGCCCCCTTCCACACTGGTCACCTCCTGCTGGTCAACCCAGAGTCCAGGAGTGCCTGAATATAAACCATAGAATAAAGACAAAAATATAAAGCATTGTATCTGTTAGGGTTTCCCCAAAATAAAAATAAACTGTATTTTAAAGCCACTCAATGTCCAAAGCAAATAATTTCCATATTCTCATGGATTCATGCTGGCAGTAGATTGCAAAGAAAGTACCATTAAAGTTGCCACCCCACTCTCATTCTTTGTGTAGAGTTACAAACAAACATGGCAGCACTTTTATATGTTTTGGAAAAACTCAGTGTTACCAGGATAACCGCTAGATTAACCCATTTACCCCAGTGCAGCACTCTACAGTAGAATGTTTTGTGCGGAGTGAGGTTGGAAAACATGAGGAGAAGTGAAGATGCTGTTATTAAGAGGTTGGGAAGCAGGTCTCGCTGAGTGTATTACCTGCTGAACCTATCTCACCTGCAGTGACTGACAGGTGCCGATATGTGCCCTCATCTCCACCACCATTGATCTCTGTACCACACCAGTACTGTCCAGAGTCCTCTGTCTTCAGCTTTGTCATGGTAACAGTGAACACATGATGGGTGGGGTCATCAGTGATTGATGTTTCACCTTCGACTTTTGGAGAGTCAGTGCGTACTACAGTACGACACGTATTCAAATCTAACCCCTGACACCAGAATTTCACATGCTTTTCATATTTCTTATCATAGTGACATGGGATGGTGACAGATCTTCCTGTCTGTACAGCTACTTTACTCACTGTACCACCAGCACCTGCAGAGATAAACACACACTTCATCAGTTTGGGTTCATTTTACCATCACAATGGAGTAAACCTCAGTCTATAAGGCAGCTGACTTCTGATTTGAGATCCCCTCTGTATCTGTTACTCTCTCTGCTTTCTCCCCTGTCTGAATAAAGTACATCCCATCCTTATCTGGTCCACATAAAGCAGTCTTGGTGAAATGTGGTGTTTAGCCCTCTGTGAGTGGTGTGCCCTTATTACTGAGTACAAACATCACCAACGCACTTATTCACTCAAACACACCATGACAATAAGTGTAACCAACACATTGGGTCTTAATAAAATTTGGACTAACACAGCAACATATAAAACAAATTGTTACAATAATCTTGTAATTAAATTCATTCATTAATTTTCAAATGTTTCTTGAACATTCTGTTAAATCGTAGATTTTTAAAAATGATAATGCATTACACAAATGAAAAACTAAAACATAAGCACATTTGGTAATGGTCCCCTACACATCCTTTATAGTAATATTCTGACATTTTTTATTATTCCTTTACTTATACGTAGCCTCATAACATTGAAATCTCTTATATAAGACAGAACAGCAGTCACACACTCAATACCTTTAGAGACACAGAAGAAACAAGAGTAACGTGGTACAAGAAAAACTTGGAACAATGGTACCAGCAAACAGTGTGATTAAATGCATTTACATTCAGGACCTGTGTTGCAGTTACCCTGCTTTTGCGTTCATTCAAAGAGACAAGTGTCAAGATTCAATTTCTTCAAGGATGTGTTCCATTACCACCAAGTCTAATAAACGCAGCTTTTCAACTGTAGAATTACATTCAATTACAATCTCTTAGACAGTCTTATCCAGAGCAGCATACAGAAGTGGAGATGTACATCACTCTGGGGGAAATGGGTGTTTGCAGATGGGGAATTTAAAAGTATGTTTTGCTGGCTGCTGGGTGGCTCACAAGTAAAAGCGCCGTAAGCACCACGGTCTCGGTTCAAATCCGACCCGCTCTTGTGCTGACAGTGGCCAACAGCCCTGCAGGGGCTGCACACAGTTGGCTATACGGGCAAAGGGATATATGGGAGGGATTAAACTGGCGGGGATAGCACTGTTTGTTGCTCGAGCGACCCCTATTGTCTGTCCAGGGGCCTGTGGCTAGCTCTCTGCGCGTGCGTATAAATGGGTCTCCTCCACCCCTGCTCTGGAATGAGTGTGCTGCTTATGGTTGAGGTGTGAAAAGAAGCAGCTGGCTGGGGCCGTGTGTTTCAGAGAACAACCCAAGACGGGGGTCTTCACTCTCCCGAGGCGGTGTCATTACCTGAACGGTGGATGTGCATCGATGGCGTCTGTCTTATTTTGGTACTGGTGTCATTTGAACATATTGACTGTTTTATTGGATGCAAGACTAAGCATGCATAACTGTGTGCTTATTAGCGTAGGACATTATTAGTCATTATTAGCACGCTGGCTAAAGCAGTGCAAGTTAAGTAGTAAGTTAGCATCATCCGTTCTGGTAATTACACCAGCATTTGGGACGTATATGAGCATGCTTGTACATAGTTTGTGAATTGGACATTCCAAATTTTGGTGGGGCAGGAGATGCCAACTTTAAAAATTAATTTACAACTCATTTAAAATTCTAAGAAAGAGCCTGGAAATCACAGTATTACAAGTCGAGCAAAGGTACGATAGGAGTTTTTGAATGATTTTTGAAAATCGGGCAAAATTGAGGCATAGGTGCAGCTAAGGAGGTCAGGCCCCCTTTGGTCTATAAGATGCAACTGTGTGTGAGTGACCTGGCAGTTATGAAATGGAGAGCACCATGGTACACTACATCTACAACACATAGATAAGTAACAGCAGCATGTATACACAGAACTGCATCATAAATTAAGCCTAAATTTAAATTACAGGTTAATAAAATATAGTAGCCTGTGCAAACTAATTCTTGCTTCCATGAAAAAAAGGCCCATACATTTTAGAACATACTCTCTGGATGGCAGTGTCTTTACATGCTGAGACTTTTAAATGCAATGATTTCTAAGGGGAAGCCTCAGAAAATAATGTGTGCAAAAGTTTTCATTTTACCATTAGAGGCTGCAGAACAGCATTATTTCCTGTGGTTAATCCTCTCTGCTCACCACAGTAAAGAACACATCATATTCAGCTATTTCTGTGAGAGTATTCACACCTACAGAAAAATACCATTGCAACTTCACATCCAGTTTAAACCCAGAGCTATTTTAATCATGTATGTGAAGGCTTGACTTTACTTAGAATATCACGCATACTGATGTGGGGAATGAATCATAATTTTGTTGCTTTTAGACAGTTACAAAAATATATTAACTATTAAAATACAGGTTGTTATTTTTTGGGTTCACATAGCTTTTAGTGATTATGAATGGGCCATTTTAGCGAGACTACATTCTGGTTTTCCTGAGAGTAACAATGATGCTCTCAACTGCTGTTCACTGTGCTGTAAAAGTGTCTGCCAAATGATTGCAATATATTGTCTAATATAATATATTCCCCTGTACAACTACACAATGCACAAACATTATAATTTCATCAGTTGAGATTTATGAAATGGACTTTCTTTATGAATTGGTTTCAATGGCTTTGAAAATAAGAAGGAAAAGAGTAAGCAGTGTAACAGTCAATGAAAAAGCTTTTTAAGGAAACAAAAAAGAAAAGACCATCAATTGCAGACGTGCAAAAATAGTTTCTTGTGGCTTCATTAATTATTTTTTAAACTGTGATTTTTATTCATCGTAAATTAACGTTTTAAGAAAGTAAACTAGCTTAGGGCATGTAAAAAGAGAAGAAATTGTGCTCAGATTGCAAAAAATATATGAATTACGTCATAATCATATTCTATTCATGTAAACTCCAGACTTCGGTATAATTCATTAATTCAAGGTTATGGCGCAGACAGTCTCACTGCTACAATGCTCCAGTATTCAGTACACAGAGAGAAATCAAGTCCTACCTGGCAGTACAGAGAGGAAGATGATGGAGAGGAAGAGTAGCTGAGTGGGAGCCATATGCGTGTGAGGCCAGCTTGTTTGTGTGTATGCATCATTTAGAGGGTCCAGCTCTTTTTAACATGATTCTCACTTCCTGTTCCTCTCAGTCCCCACCTCTTTGGTCCCTCGTGCTCTGCAGTCTGTGATCTCTCAGTAACCAAAGCAGGATATCTATCATTATCATTTCCTGCATCTTTATGAATTATCTATTCACTATTAGTTGTTTTGTTTATTATCATCTCTATGTATTATATTTCTAACTTTATAATACATATAAAACAGGGATAAAAGTCAGCTTTCAGCCAAGAATTCGCTGACTGATTGAATATGATACAACACAGGACCTCTGAGCATGTCGTAAATATTGAGCTCCCCAGTTTGTTGGCTTTTGAATACATTCAGAGTTCTTACATTCATGAAGACATGAACAACTTATACTTTTTTGTGCCAGTCAGCTACACCATATTAATTTAATCATCTAGCAAAGATATGAACATTTTTAGTTTGTCCAGCCGAGGGCATCAGTACATTATTACGTACGGAAATTGAAAGTATCCTTTTCATCCAGCAGAGGGCAGCAGAGTCAAACATTTGAAATGGGCTAAATGGCTGCATTTGCATTTGATGGGAATCCTCAGGTTCCTCACGTTGCAGAGCATCCAGGCCTCTTCCCTTGTGCATATCATCAAATCAACTCTTCTTGTACAGTTCAATTGGGACATTTGTTGGGATTCAGAAATACTTTATTATTGTTTGCGTTTGTAACCAATTTTTATCAGGCTTCATTGTAAGTAACACATTGGGAATTATATATCATAATGCAGATAGCCGGTTACAGTACATAGTTAAAAATCACACAGTTGATGAGCACATAGTCAAAGAGCGTTAGATTGAAATCATATGTGCACTTTTATGATTATTTATAAACATCATCACATAATGAAAACAGGATAAAAACTGTGGCAACGTGGTGATAGGTGCAGATATTGAGGCGTTAAAGCTGAGGCTGGAACGATTCTGGTGATGATGACATCAGAGCGGATCTACATCTAATAAACAATGGAAAAACACAATTTCGTCATGCTATTTGTATGGATAGGGAAATCCTGTACTTTGATTGATCAAAAAAAAAAAACTTTGCGTACCACATCAGTGGTCGTACAGTAGATTGCAGGGCTCTGCTGTGTTATTTGCGTAACGTCCCACGTCTTCTCTGTTCTTTCTCGAGTGCTGCACTCCTACCGCATCAATCACGCGGTAGAATAATCGTTCATTAAACAAACATTCGATTTTCACATTAACAGTTATCTCCCCTCTACCCAGAAACATTAAACCAGTTATGCATTTCATTGTATTCTCGTTGTTTTTTGTATTGTTATTGCCAATGGTTCCTTCCTATCCCACAGGCCCAGGTACACAAACATCCTTTAGGGTAAAAAAAATTCTCATTTGGCTTGAGGGTGTTTCATAGAAGATTTGCCAAAGGTGCCTCAACAAAGTACTGAGTAATGCTAGCAGTAAATCTCAATGTGCCAATATAACGAAAACTGGATTAATAATAGAAGGATGACACGACTTACTGCGGTATTGACAAATCTTCCAAAAGGCGACGGCGGAGCATATTAGGAACACCAAAGCAACCCCGGTGTGGCGTAGCGGCCCCAGAGTCCGTTCCAAGCTCGCCGGTGCACTACGCAGAAGAGACTGGTTTGAGTGTCATTCAGTCATTCAGCACACTCTAATCTGCAGGCAGCAAAAGCACTGAATGAGCTCCAGTGCAGCTGCTGTTTCATGGTCAACAACCCGCCTGCTTACAGGAAGTGGGAAAGATGCTCACTGACACATCGAGGGGATGGACATAGACTGGCCTCACTTACTGAAGGAGGAAAAGCTAAGGAGAGAGCACAAAACTCACCTGGAACAGTGCTGGCTTCCGTGTTCCGGACAACTGGTTTTCTGGACAGTTGAAGGTGCTTCTGCTGTCCTGGTCAATTTGTTGTTCTCTTGGGGTCGAGAGAGAGATGTGGTGGTATCTGTCAGCAAATGCAAAGCCCAGTCTGAAACGTTTCCCATTATTTATTTATTTATTTATTTATCTCAATGGTACACTTCTAATGTTCAAATCAAAACTTTTGTATTTAGGATAAATTACTAGACATTTGTCACAGTATTTCACATTGTTCCCCAGTCTTTAAACCCTTACAAACGCAAGCCTATAGGTCAAGAGGGGCAGGAAAAGCTCCCTAGGTAGCCTATAGGAAGAACCCTTAGAAGGGTCCAGGCTCAAGGGGCCCGTCCTCCTGTGGCTGCTGAGGATGTGGATGGCTTGTGACCAGCTAACATGAATGTGAGAGATGTTCACCATGCTAATATTGGGGGAAAGTTTTCCCAAGTTTTCAAAGGAAATAAATCAGTCACTATCTGATAAATTTACATTTCACTCTACTGGGTGATATTGCAAGTGTTTCTTTATCATCTACAACTCCTGCACTATGGACCTACTGTTAAATGTTTCAGTTATGAAATAATATTTTGGTCAAAACGCTAGGATTACATTAAGACAATTCAGTGTCGCTCAACTAAAATACATCAAATACTTTATAAAATGTCTGTCTGTGTGTGTGTGTGTGTGGGTATGTCAAATACCCTCTTTCTCAACTGTCCTTTGGTCGGTTGAGAAAGAGGGTATTTGAAAACAATGACCTGAATATAGACACAAAAACAGATGCATGTAAGGCAGTATGTCTCTCAACCCTCCTGTATGGTTGTGAAGCATGAACAGGAAACCAGGAAAACCTAGCTGCAGAGCGATCCATCTGGAGGCGACAATGTGATGTCTACAATGTGAGGGTCTACAAAAACTAGAGACAAATATCACAAATGCACTCCATGAAAAGCATGCAAAAAGACATGGACGCCTGCCAACACTTAACCCACCAACACCAAACCCAACATTTGTGTGTCTTGAATGTGGTAGAGAGTGCAAGTCACAAATCAGACTTTATAGTCACCAAAGGACACACCGGTAAATGCAGAAGAAGAAGTCATCATTGAACTCGATGGCCTACCTTAAGCAAGGGTGTGTGTGTGTGTGTGTGTGTGTGCGGGTGTGTGTGTGGGTGTGGGTGGGCATGTTTTACTATCTTTGTGAGAACCAAATTTCCCCACAAGAATAGAAAGATGAGGAAAACTACGCAAGGTGGGGACTTTTTACTGGTCCCCACAAGTTAAAGAGGCTGTTTTAGGGTTAGGACTTAGGGTTAGGGCTAGGGTTACAATTAGGTTAAGCTTAGGAGTAAGGTTCGGCATGTAGTGGTTGGGGTTAGAGTTAGGGTTAGAGGTTACGGAATGAATGTAAGTCAATGGGAAGTCCTCACAAGTATAGCAATACAAACATGGGTGTGTGTGTGTTGTGTGTGTGTGTGGGTGTTGTAACACTGAAGTAATGTAAAAGGAAAACAGAACTCCTTACTTGCTCTCTACAAGCCAGTGACACCCTACAGTCTGCACATTACTGCAAGAGAGTGCTGTCAGCAATGGGTGAATAAATTCTATGATAAAATGCATTGTCATACAGGTTTGTTTAATTTGAGTTCCTTACATGTGGCGACTGTGGTAGTTGTAGTTTTCTGAGAGACAGTGATGTGTACAGGGATCTGTAGTTCTCCAGCAGCACACCAATACCAGCCTGTGTCCTCCCTGTTCAGCTCCCTCATAGTCACAATGAAGACATTTTCAGAGCGGTCGTCTTTGATCTCTGATCTTCCAGATTTAGCAGAATTCACTTCCACACAGGAGCCCTCAGCCCTGCACCACTTCTTCATGCTGCTCGGTTCATTATAGTGGCACTGCACACTGGCATGGCCCCCTTCCATTCCAGTCATCTCCTGCTGGCCAACCCAGAGTCCAGGAGTGCCTGATCACCACGAAATAAAAACAAAAATATAGCTGTAGCAATGTCCTTCTGTACTTAAAAATAGTCACATGTTTGAAAACATGGTGAGAAGTGAAGATTATTAAGAGGTTGGGAAGCAGGTCTCGCTGGGTGCGGCGTGTGCTGCAGCCATCTTACCTGCACTGACATCCAGGTACAGATATGTGCCCTCATCGTAACCCCAATCAATCTCTACATAACACCAGTAGTATCCAGAGTCCTCTGTCTTCAGCTTTGTCATGGTAACAGCGAAGACATGATGGGTGGGGTCATCGGTGACTGATGTTTCACCATTGGCTTTTGGAGAGTCCGTGCGCACTAGAGTATAACATGATGACCACATTGACCCCCAACACCAGTATTTCACATTATTTACATATTTCCTATCATAGTGACATGGGATGGTGACAGATCTTCCTCTCTGCACTGCTACTTTATTCACTGTGGACACAGCACCAGCACCTGCAGAGAGAAACACACACTTCATCAGTTTGGGTTCATTTTACTGTCAGAACAGAGTAAAGTGCAGTCTGTAGAGCAGCTGACTCTCAGGGTATGTGTGAATCCCCCTGGAGGTTCAACCCCCTGCCAGGGCACCTTCTGATTGGAGATCCCCTCTCTATCTGTGACTCTCTGCTTTCTCCCATCTGAATAAAGTACATCCCATACTTTTCTGGTCCACATAAAGCAGTCTTGGTGAAATGTGGTGTTTAGCCCTCTGTGAGTGGTGTGCCCTCCTTACTGAGTGCAAACATCACTAATGCTCTTATTCATTTGAACACACCATGCCAATAAGTGTAACTGACACACTGCATCTAAGAAAAATTTTGTCTAACACACCAACATCAAATTGTTTTGATGATCTTGCAACTCAATTAATTCCCTGGAGCTCGTTTTTAAACGTTTTAAAATGATTTTTTAAAATTATAATGCATCATACAAATGAAAAAATCTGAATACAAATAACTTTTTGAGTAATGGTGTCCTACTCATCCTTGACAGTAATATTCTGTCATTTTTATTTTTCCTTTACGTATACGTAGTCTCATAACATTGAAATAACTTTTATAAGACAGAAAAGCAGTCACACACTCAATACCTTTACAGACACAAAAGAAAGACATAAGAGTAACGCGGTACAATGGAACGTGGAACAATGGTACCAGCAAAATTAAAAACATTTACACTCAGGACCTGCATTGCAGTTACCCCACTTTTGATCAAGATCCAGTTTATTCAGGGATGTGTTCCATTACCTCCAAGTATAATAAAAGCAGCTTTGTAACTGCAGTATTACATTAAATTACAATCACTTAGACACTGTTATCCAGAGCAGCATACAGAAGTGGAGATGTACATCACTCTGGTGAAATTGGGCGTTTGGGGATGGGGAATTTAAAAAGCATCTTTTGCTGACTGCTCGCTTGGCAAACGTGCCATAAGGCACCACAAACACAATTCGAATCCGATCCACCCCAGTACTGACAGTGGCCAACAGCCCTGCAGGGGCGCCTCACAATTGGTTATATGGGCAAGGGGATATATATGAGGGATTTGTTTGGCAGGGGAAGCACTGCTCGCTACTTGAGCAACCGTGAGGCTGGCTCTCTGCGCATGCGTATAAATGGGTCTCCTCCGCCCCTGCTCTGGTGTGTGTGCGCAGCTTGTGGCTGAGGTGTGAAAAGAAGCAGCTGGCTGGGACCGTGTGTTTCAGAGAACAACCCGAGACGAGTGTCTTCACTCTCCCGAGGTGGTGTCATTACCTGAACGGTGGATATGCATCAACAGCGTCACTCTGTTTCTGGGTCAGGTGTCATTTGTACGTATTGACCGTTTTATTGGATACAAAGCTAAGCATGCACAACTGAGTGCTTATTCGCTTAGGATCTGCGTTGGACATTATTACCCATTATTAGCATGCTGGCTAAAGCTGTACAAGCTAAGTAGTTAGCTAACATCCATCATTCTGGAAATTACAACAGCAACGGGCATATTTGCGCATTCTTGTACATGGTTTGTTAAATGGATATTCTAAATTTGGGTGGGACTGGAGATGCAAACTTAATTTTTAAAAATGAATTTAAAATTCACTTAAAATTCTAAGAAAGAGCCTGAAAATAACAGAAATGCAAGTGGACCAAAGGTAAGACAGGAGTTTCTGTATGATTTTTGAAAATCGAGCACCAGAGTTGAGGCCTAGGTGCAGTTAAGGAGGTCCAGCCCCCTCTCGTGTATAAGATGCAACTGTGTGTGAATGACCTGGCACTTATGAAATGGAGAGCACCATGGTACACTGCATCGGAACACACAGATAAGTAACAGCAGCATCTATACACAGAACGGCATCATAAATTAAGCCTAAATTTAAATTACAGGTTTAAATATATATATACATATATATATATATATATATAGTAGCCTATGGAAGCTAATTCTTGCTTCCATGAAAAAAGGGCAACATATTTTAGAACATACTCATTGGATGGCAGTACCTTCACAGGTTGAGAAGCCCCAGAAAATAATGTGTGCAAAAGAGCTAACAAACAGGTGTGCTCTCCTTCCACTCACAGTATATCATTTTACCATTAGAGTCTGCAGAACAGCATTATTTCCTGTGGCTAAACCTCTCTGCTCACCACAGTAAAGAACACAGCACATTTTCCTGTGGGGTTGAAGCTATGTCCGTGAGAGTATTCACACCTACAGAAAAATACCATAGCAACTTCACATTCAGTTTAAACTCAGAGCTATTGTAATCAGGCAAAGTATGTGAAGAGTTGGCTTTACTTAGAATATCACGCATACTGATATGGGACATGAATCATGATTTTATTGTTTTTAGACAGTTAAAAAAATATATTATCTATTAAAATACAGGTTGTTATTTTTTGGGTTTACATTGCTTTTAGTGATTATGAATGGGAAGCGAGGTTTTTAGCGAGACTACGTTCTGGTTTTCCTGAGAGTAACAATGATGCTCTCAACTGCAGTTCACTGTGCCAGAAAAGTAATGTAATATAATGGATTCCATTGCACAAATACACAATGCACAAACTTTACATTTTCATCAGTTCAGATTCATGAAAAGGCCTTTTACATGAATTGGTTTCAATGGCTTTGTCAATATGAAAGAAAGGAGCATCAATTAAAATGTTTTTTAAAGAAACAAAAAGAGAAACGGCCATGAATTGCAGACAAACATAGTTTCTTGTGGCTTCATAAATTCTTTTTTAAACTGTGATTTTTATTCATCGAAAATTAATTTAGTAAGAAAGTAAACTTGCCTAGGGCAAGTAAAAAGAGAAGCAATTGTACTCAGATAATATTTTAAATCACAAAAAAATCATTTTCATTTCATTATAGTCATTTAAACACATGTAAACTCCAAACTTCAGTATAACTCAATAATTAATATTCATGTCACAGACAGTCTCACTGCTACAATGCTCCAGTATTCAGTACACAGCGAGAAATGAGTCATACCTGACCATAGAGAGAGGAAGATGATGGATCGGAAGAGTAGCTGAGTGGGAGCCATATGTGTGTGATACCAGTTTGTGTGTGTGTGTGTGTGTGTGTGTGTGTGTGTGTGTGTGTGTGTGTGTGTGTAAGTCTGTATGTCCGTTAGAGGGTTCAGCTCTTTTTAACATGATTCTCACTTCCTGTTCCTCTCAGTCCCCACCTCTTTGGTCCCTCATGCTCTGTAATCTGTGCTCTCCCAGTGACCAAAGCAGGATATCTATCATTATCATTTCCTGCATCTTTATGAATTATCTTTTCACTATTGGTTGTTTTATTTATTATCAGCTATATGTATTATATTGTTAACTTTATAATACATATAAAACAGGGATAAAAGTCAGCTTTCAGCCAAGAAATTGTTTACCGATTGAATATGATACAATACAGGACCTCTGAGCATGTCGTAAATATTGAGCTCCCCAGTTTGTTGGCTTTTGAATACATTCAGAGTTCTTACATTCATGAAGACATGAACAACTTATACTTTTTTGTGCCAGTCAGCTACACCATATTAATTTAATCATCTAGCAAAGATATGAACATTTTTAGTTTGTCCAACAGAGGGCATCAGTACATTATTACGTAGCGAAATTGAAAGTATCCTTTTGATCCAGCAGAGGGCAGCAGAGTCAAACATTTGAAATGGGCTAAATGGCTGCATTTGCATTTGATGGGAATCCTCAGGTTCCTCACGTTGCAGAGCATCCAGGCCTCTTCCCTTGTGCATATCATCAAATCAACTCTTCTTGTACAGTTCAATTGGGACATTTGTTGGGATTCAGAAATACTTTATTATTATTTGCGTTTGTAACCAATTTTTAACGGGCTTCATTGTAAGTAACACATTGGGAATTATATATCATAATGCAGATAGCCTGTTACAGTACATAGTTAAAAATAACACAGTTGATGAGCACATAGTCAAAGAGCGTTAGATTGAAATCATATGTGCACTTTTATGATTATTTATAAACATCATCACACAATGAAAACAGGATAAAAACTGTGGCAACGTGGTGATAGGTGCAGATATTGAGGCGTTAAAAGCTGAGGCTGGAACGATTCTGGTGATGTTGACATCAGAGCGACTCCACATCTAATAAAAAATGGAAAAACACTATTTCGTCATGCAATTTATATGGACAGGGGAAATCCTGTACTTTGATTGATTAAAAAAAAAAAAAAATTTGTGTCCCACATCAATGGTCGTACAGTAGATTGCAGGGCTCTGCGGTGTTATTTGCGTAACGTCCCACGTCTTCTCTATTCTTTCTCGAGTGCTGCGAGTGCTCCTACCGCATCAAACACAGAATAATCGTTCAATAAACAAACATTCGATTTTCACATTAACAGTTATCTCCCCTCTACCCTGAAACATTAAACCAGTCATGCATTTCATTGTATTCTCGTTGTTTTTGTTATTGTTATTGCTAATGGTTTCTTCCTGTCGTGTAAGCCCACGTGTATCTGTAAGTAAGTACACTAACATCCTTTAGGGTAAAAAAAAATCTCATTTGACTCGAGGGTGTTTCATAAAAGATTTGCCAAAGGTGCCTCAACAAAGTACTGAGTAATGCTAGCAGTAAATCTCAATGTGCCAATATAACGAAAACTGGATTAATAATAGAAGGATCACACGACTTACTGCGGTATCGCCAAATCTTCCAAAAGGCGACGGCGGAGCATATTAGGAACACCAAAGCAACCCCGGTGTGGCGTAGCGGCCCCAGAGTCCGTTCCAAGCTCGTCGGTGCACTACGCAGAAGAGACTGGTTTGAGTGTCATTCAGTGAGTGCACCACAGATAATGTTTCTGTAATTATCTCCTCAGTAGTGTCGCACATTGGAACTTATTTCCAAGCCTCTGGTTGCACATCAGTGTGTTCCCTGCAGCACACTCTAATCTGCAGGCAGCAAAAGCACTGAATGAGCTCCAGTGCAGCTGCTGTCTCATGGTGAACCCGCCTGCTTACAGGAAGTGGGAAAGATGCTCACAGACACATCAGAGGGGATGGACATAGACTGGCCTCACTCACTGAAGGAGGAAAAGCTAAGGGGAGAGCACAAAACTCACCTGGAACACGGCTGGCTTCCGTGTTCCGGACAACTGGTTTTCTGGACAGTTGAAGGTGCTTCTGCTGTCCTGGTCAATTTGTTGTTCTCTTGGGGTTGAGAGAGAGATGTGGCCCAGTCTGAAACGTTTCCCATTATTTATTTTTTTATTTTTTTATCTCAAAGGTACACTTCTAATGTTTAAATCAAAACTTTTGTATTTAGGATAAATTACTAGACATTTGTCACAGTATTTCACATTGTTCCCCAGTCTTTAAACCCTTACAAACGCAAGCCTATAGGTCAAGAGTGACAGGAAAAGCTCCCTAGGTAGCCTATAGGAAGAACCCTTAGAAGGGTCCAGGCTCAAGGGGCCCATCCTCCTGTGGCTGCTGAGGATGTGGATGGCGTGTGACCAGCTAACATGAATGTGAGAGATGTTCACCATGCTAATATTAGGGAAAATTTTCCAAAGTTTTCAAAGGAAATAAATCAGTCACTATCTGATAACCATACATTTTGCTCCACTGGATGATATTGTAAGTGTTTCTTTATCATCTACATTACAACTCCTGCACAATGGATCTACTGTTAAATGTTTCAGTTATGAAGTAATATTTTGGTCAAAACCCTGGGATTACATGAAGACAATTCAGTGTTGCTAAACTAAACTAAAGTGCATCACCAATACCTTATAAAATGTGTGTGTGTGTGCGCGCATGTGTGAGTATGTGTGTTGTAACACTGGTTATGTAAAAGGAGAACAGACCTCCTTACTTGCTCTCTACAAGCCAGTGACACCCTACAGTCTGCACATTACTGCAAGAGAGTGCTGTCAGCAATGGGTGAATAAAAAATTCACAACATGCCCTCACTGAGAGAGAGTGACAGGAAAGACCATTTAAAATTCTATGATAAAATGCATTGTTGTACAGGTTTGTTTAATTTGAGTTCCTTACTTGTGGTGACTGTGGTAGTTGTAGTTTTCCTAGTGACCGTGATGTGAACAGGGATCTGTAGTTCTCCAGCAGCACACCAATACCAGCCAGCGTCCTCCCTGTTCAGCTCCCTCATCGTCACAATGAAGACCTTTTTAGAGCGGTTGTCTTTGATATCTAATCTTCCAGAATTCACTTCCACACAGGAGCCCTCAAGCCCTGCAACTTCTTCATGCGCTCGGTTCATCATAGTGACACTGCACACTGACATGGCCCCCTTCCACGCCGGTCACCTCCTGCTGGTCAACCCGAGTCCAGGAGTGCCTGAACACCACAGAATAAAAACAAAATTATAAAGCACATATGTTTTTAAAATATAAAATGCATCTATGAATTTCCTCCCTAAATCTCGAAATCAAAATGAACTGTCATTTGCAAAAAGTCATTTGCAGACTAAAGCAAAATAATTTTCATACTCTTATGGATACAGTGAGTGGGATTGCAAGAATTATATTGGCACCACACTCATTTTTTATGCAGAGTCAAAATAAACCAATAGTTTTGCAGAGTAGCAAAGATATTTTTAAACTCGCATGCCTGTTTCATTTTTTTTTTTACAAGTTTTGTGCTGCTACTAGAACCGCTAGGATATCACTGGGGGAAAGTGGAGACGCTGTTAATAAGAGTTTGGGAAGCAGGTCTCACTAAGTGAAGCCATCTTACCTGCAGTGACAGACAAGTACAGATATTTGCTTTCATCTACAGTCAAATGATCCCCGATCTCTACAGCACACCAGTAGTATCCAGAGTCCTCTGTCTTCAGCTTCGCCATGGTAACAGTGAACACATGATTGTCGGGGTCATCAGTGATTGACGTTTCACCTTCAACTTTTGGAGAGTCAGTGCGCACTACAAAAGAACATGTACTCCAATTTTTCCCCCAACACCAGTATTTCACATGCTTTTCATATTTCTTATCATAGTGACATGGGATGGTGACAGATCTTCCACTCTGTACAGCTACATTACTCACTGTGGACACAGCGTCAGCACCTGCAGAGAGAAACACACACTTCATCAGTTTGGGTTCATTTTACCATCACAATGGAGTAAACCTCAGTCTATAAGGCAGCTGACTTCTGATTTGAGATCCCCTCTGTATCTGTTACTCTCTCTGCTTTCTCCCCTGTCTGAATAAAGTACATCCCATTCTTATCTGGTCCACTTAAAGCAGTCTTGGTGAAATGTGGTGTTTAGCCCTCTGTGAGTGGTGTGCCCTTATTACTGAGTACAAACATCACCAACGCACTTATTCACTCAAACACACCATGACAATAAGTGTAACCAACACATTGGGTCTTATTAAATTTGGACTAACACAGCAACATATAGAACAAATTGTTACAATAATCTTGTAATTCAATTCATTCATTAATTTTCAAATGTTTCTTGAACATTCCGTTAAATCGTAGATTTTTAAAAATGATAATGCATTACACAAATGAAAAACTAAAACATAAGCACATTTGGTAATGGTCTCCTACACATCCTTGATAATAATATTCTGACATTTTTTTTTTTTCCTTTACTTATATGTAGCCTCATAATATTGAAATCTCTTTTATAAGACAGAACAGCAGTCCCACACTCAATACCTTTAGAAACACAGAAGAAACATAAGAGTAACGTGGTACAAGAAAAACGTGGAACAATGGTACCAGCAAACAGTGTGATTAAATGCATTTACACTCAGGACCTGTATTGCAGTTACTCTGCTTTTGCGTTCATTCAAATAGACAAGTGTCAAGATTCAGTTTATTCAAGGATGTGTTCCATTACCACCAAGTGTAATAAAAGCAGCTTTTCAACTGTAGAATTACACTCAATTACAATCACTTAGACAGTCTTATCCAGAGCAGCATACAGAAGTGGAGATGTACATCATTCTGGGGGAAATGGGTGTTTGAGAACGGGGAATTTAAAAGTATGTTTTGCTGGCTGCTGGGTGGCTCACAAGTAAAAGCGCCGTAAGCACCACGGTCTCGGTTCAAATCCGACCCGCTCTTGTGCTGACGTGGCCAACAGCCCTGCAGGGCGGCACACAGCCGGTTATATGTACAAAGGGATATATGGGAGGGATTAAACTGGCGGGGATAGCACCTGTTTGTTGCTTGAGCGACCCCTATTGTCTGTCCAGGGGCCTGTGGCTGGCTCTCTGCGCATGCTTATAAATGGGTCTCCTCCACCCCTGCTCTGGAATGCGTGCGCAGCTTGTGGCTGAGGTGTGAAAAGAAGCAGCTGGCTGGGACCGTGTGTTTCAGGAGACAACTCAGGGCGGGGTCTTCACTCTCCCGAGGCGGTGTCATTACCTGACGGTGGATATGCATCGATGGCGTCTTGTCTATTTCGGTACTGGTGTCATTTGAACATATTGACTGTTTTAATTGGATGCAAGACTAAGCATGCATAACTGTGTTGCTTATAACATAGGACATTATTACTCATTATTACCACTGGCTAAAGATTGCAAGCTAAGTAGTAAGTTAGCATCATCCGTTCTGGTAATTACACCAGCATTTGGGACGTATAGACATGCTTGTGTACATAGTTTGTGAATTGGACATTCCAAATTTTGGTGGGGCAGGAGATGCCAACTTTAAAAATTAATTTACAACTCATTTAAAATTCTAAGAAAGAGCCTGGAAATCACAGTATTACAAGTCGAGCAAAGGTACGATAGGAGTTTTTGAATGATTTTTGAAAATCGGGCAAAATTGAGGCCTAGATGCAGGTAAGGAGGTCAGGCCCCCTTTGGTGTATAAGATGCAACTGTGTGTGAGTGACCTGGAAGTTATGAAATGGAGAGCACCATGGTACACTGCATCTACAACACATAGATAAGTAACAGCAGCATGTATACACAGAACAGCATCATAACTTAAGCCTAAATTTAAATTACAGGTTAATAAAATATAGTAGCCTGTGCAAACTAATTCTTGCTTCCGTGAAAAAAAGGCCCATACATTTTAGAACATACTCTCTGGGTGGCAGTACCTGTACAGGTTGAGACTTTTAAATGCAATGATTTCTAAGGGGAAGCCTCAGAAAATAATGTGTGCAAAAGTTCTCACAAACAAATGTATTCTCCTTCTGTTCTGAGTTTAATCATTTTACCATTAGAGGCTGCAGAACAGCATTATTTCCTCTTTTTAATCCTCTCTGCTCACCACAGTAAAGAACACAGCACATTTTACTGTGCGGTTGAAGCCTTTTCTGTGAGATTATTCACACCTACAGAAAAATACCATTGCAACTTCACATCCAGTTTAAACTCAGAGCTATTTTAATCATGCAAAGTATATGAAGGCTTGATTTTACTTAGAATATCATGCATACTGATGTGGGGAATGAATCATAATTTTGTTGTTTTTAGGCAGTTACAAAAATATATTAACTATTAAAATAAAGGTTATTTTTTGGGTTCACATTGCTTTTAGTGATTATGAATGGGCCTTTTTAGTGAGACTACATTCTGGTTTTCCTGAGAGTAACAATGATGCTCTCAACTGCTGTTCACTGTGCTGGAAAGGTGTCTGCCAAATGATTGCAATGTAAAGTGTAATATAATGTATTCTCTTGTACAACTACACAATGCACAAACATAACAATTTCATCAGTTGAGATTTATGAAATGGACTTTCTCTATGAATTGGTTTCAATGGCTTTGAAAATAAGAAAGAAAAGAGTATGCAGTGTAACAGTCAATGAAAAAGTTTTTTAAGGAAACAAAAATGAAAAGACCATCAATTGCATACGTACAAACATAGTTTCTTGTGGCTTCATGAATTCTTTTTTAAACTGTGATTTTTATTCATTGTAAATTAAGGTTTTAAGAAAGTAAATTTCCTTAGCGCAAGTAAAAAGAGAAGCAATTGAACTCAGATTGCAACAAAATATTTTAATTACATCATAATCATATTCTATATATGTAAACTCCAGACTTCAGTATAATTCATTAATTCAAGTTTATGGCCCAGACAGTATCGCTGTTACAATGCTCCAGTATTCAGTACACAGTGAGAAACGAGTCCTACCTGGCAGTACAGAGAGGAAGATGATGGAGAGGAAGAGTAGCTGAGTGGTAGTCATATGCATGATGCCAGCTTGTTTGCGTGTATGCATCCGTAAGAGGGTTCAGCTCGTTTTAACATGATTCTCACTTCCTGTTCCTCTCAGTCCCCACCTCTTTGGTCCCTCGTGCTCTGCAGTCTGTGATCTCTCCGTGGCCAGAGCAGGATATCTATCATTATCATTTCCTGCATCTTTATGAATTATATATTCACTATTAGTTGTTTTGTTTATTATCATGTATATGTATTATATTTCTAACTTTATAATACATATAAAACAGGGATAAAAGTCAGCTTTCAGCCAAGAAATCTCTGGCCTATTGAATATGATACAACACAGGACCTCTGATGGGAATCCTCAGGTTCTTCACTTTGCTGAGCATCCAGACTTCTTCCCTTGTGCATATAAACCAATTAACTCTTCTTATACAGTTCAGTGATGTAAACAGAATTGCTGTCGGGACCGTCATCAAACTCATTGCTGCCCCCCTATTGAGCTGACAGGGAACATTCAGACATACATATATCAAGATAATTTGGGTTAAACAATGAAAACCCTTTAGCACAATGAAAAAAGGTCCTACAACCAGTGAAAGGAATGAAGGAAAGTTTATAAAGATAATTAAATGCAACTCCCATGAGTCACAGAGCCTTAAGATAAGTATCTTATGATTTAAGGGGTTGATATTTCTTGGGCAAAGATCAAAACTGCGGAGTATTACGCCCAGAATTTGCTTTAATCCAACAACAAGCTGCTAATTACTCATAATCTGATGCTTTACTTGTCTGTTAAAGGGTGATTTATTCTCCGGTCACATTACATCAGAAATAGCTAAGAATGGCATGAAGAATAAATGCCCCAAATGAATGCCCAAAGGCATTCAGTCAGTCAGATCTACTATTTCTATACTGTGCTGCAAAGCTTACAACTTCTTTAATATCAGCCTACACTGTTTAAATGCATTAAATATTGGCAGGTGAAACCTGTGTGGTCATAATTACTGAATGTCCCGGTCTGTGTGAAATTAAACCATCAGTGGAATATGAGGAGGATCTGCGGATAGAGTTTGCTGTGCAAGAAGTTGCAGCTTCACTGAAGTTCTGACATTCAGGAACCAAACTCCCACAGAGTAACAGACAGCTAAACAGTTGTGATTATTCTTAGCGCTACTCAAATAGCAGAGTGTGAACCCTTTACCACAGCCACCCTGTGTCTGTAATCACTGAAATGAAAGAGAAAGAGAGAAATCTCAGGGGAACGTACAGGTAGTAAAGATGCCATATGACAGCAGTTTCTGCTCCTAGTTACAACAGTAGTTACAGACTCTTGCTTTTTATATGTTTGAAGCAAAAAGAATGATCTGCTCAACTGATGAAAAAAGTGCAAATCCACCCAAATATACCTATTTTTTCTGCAGGGCTACTGAGCTGTAAATCACATCATCAGCTGTTCCTGCTGGAGACTGGTTAGGGGAGTGTGTGGCCTGTACAGAAGAGGACATGCATACACAGTATTTTAGTCACTCAAAAATTAACTATACTGAGAGGTATACAAACATTTCTCGTTTCATGTTAAGTGGGTCAGACTAAACCTCAGTTTTAAACCCCTAGACCAAATAACTGCAGGAAACCTGAACAGCTCATTCTTATTTCTCAGACTTAAATAGCTGTTCCAGTGGTAATGCAGTTCTGTGGAGATTTAAACTCCAGCTCCACACTATAATTGACACCCTGTGTTTTGAGTGTGGACATTTGAAGAAGTAAATCAAGGTTAAAAGACTAGTGATCATACATACATGTTCACCTTTCCTATTGTGTGCCAGTTTACCTACTGATATCTGCTGTCTGTGTACCTGACACTGAAATATGATGAACAGTCTCACCTGTGTATTTTGCAGGATGACTGAGCAGTACATGACCTCATCTGCAGGATTCTCAGATGGCTGGGACAGTAAGAGGGAACAAGTTTCTGTTACTGACCAGAGTTTACATCACATTAC
This sequence comes from Anguilla rostrata, assembly GCF_018555375.3. NCBI lineage: Eukaryota > Metazoa > Chordata > Actinopteri > Anguilliformes > Anguillidae > Anguilla > Anguilla rostrata. Next base: position 63,156,846 of record NC_057936.1, read on the forward strand.
AATCATTTAGCCAATTAACTTATCCAGAGGGAAGAACAGTATCTAGGGTTAGGGTTAGGAACTTGTTACACAGCTATACCTATAATTTTATCCAAGAAAACAAAATCTGAAAAAGACAGGATCTCTAAACATCTGTAGGAAGGAAGAAATGAGACTGAATATTGTGTATGATTCTCTGCAAAGGCACTTTGTAAATGTGTGAGAAATCCAACCGCTACCCAACCTGTGACTGGGTGGACTCATTCTGTGTGATGATGACCGTGTCTTGGTGAACACTGTGCGAGGTCACTTCATCCTCAGGGTCACATTCTGCTAGGAGAGAGAACACAACGAAAGCTCATCATAATGGCTGGTCTATCTGTACAGACCTCTGCCTTTTAAACGGCACAGTAGGGCCATTCAACAGGTGGACCAGGTACAAGCAGTGACTCATTTCCAGAGAATGGACATCAAGCTATAGAGTTAGAAAAACAATATCTACATTTTACTATGAAATAAATCATAGTAGTCGTTCTGTGTAAATAGAACTAGTGTCTATAGGCTTAGCTTCATGTTTGCAGGTTCCCAGTTCTACATGTTCAACCAGAAACTTTGTGTGGCTCAAAGTATCCAATCTAAGATTGTTCTGAATTTAATTTAATTTGGTAAGTGCAGCTTTTCTGTATATGAACTTCTTTCATATGAATAAAGAACCTTCACATTTTGTTGTAGGCAATAATTTTTTCCACAGGACTACCCACTCCGCATCACCATTGTCCTTTTCCATTCTGTGGCTGATTCATATTCTGAATGATTTTTGACTGACATTGACCCTCAGCTTTCTCGGCAGAGAGAAGAGTGTAAAAACCGACGTACTGTTAGCTTGATCCTCCTGTCCTCTCTTGCTCTTGCGTTCGCCTGGACGCTCTCTGTGAGGAGACACATGATGAGCTGGGATAAGAGAGCGTGATAAAGGGCTGTGAGACACCCCCCAGAAGCCCCTACTGCCTGTGGAATTCTTGTGACTCAGTGTATTCAGTGTATTCACTAATAGTGTGCTGATCATATACACAGCATCCAAATGATACTTCAACACCCAACATGCTTCATACGGATACTCACTGTGTTTCTTCCACAGCTTCCAGGTAACCACAGCAACAGCTGCCGCCAGCAACAGTATCCCTGATATCATCAGAACGAATGTGAGGTCTGAAAGACTGAACAATAGCAACAGGGTGCCTGAAATTTAAACTCAGCGGCATGCTTTAGGGTCATATATCCACATTACGGGATTCCAGTACTACTGCTGTTGAGAGAAATGAGAAGCTCTGCTCTGAAATTATGCTGCATTTGAGCTGAATACCTGGTTTCATAACATTTTGTTTCATAAAAATATATTTGTAAAGATACAAAACTTATCTTCTTTTACCTTTTTATTTTCACCCCCATTTTAAAGGCCAACATGAGATTCAGGGGTCATGTTAACACACACTGTGCATTTTTTGCACCACAGACTTGCACCAGAACAAAATAATAACTCCTGTTTCTTTGAGCCAATCGTCTTTCGGTATCTGACACTGTGTTCCCCTATTGATCATATTTAACAGCCTTAGCGTAGCTGCAGGAGGGCCTCATTGACCTTGAAGGAGCAATGAATGCTGGGCACAGTGGTCAGAAAAGCAGTCATTTTATTAAAAAATAATGGTGCATTTATCCTATGTTTTCTTTTAATATTATTATTGTTGTTATATTTATGATTTTAAATTATAGTTAAACATATTCATTATATTAATTATAAATAATATAAATAATTATTAATTTCTTTTAAAAAAGATATGAAGTTGAATATTTGTAGGATTTTTTCATACTTATCTTACCTATTGTTGTAAGTGTGTGGAAAAGATGACCAAGCTATTGTGACTGTTAACTGCTTTGGGGTTGAAGGCTCTTCGGTGTTGCTGATGTCGTTGCTGTGCTAACTGGAAGAATGTGCATAGTGCTCTTGATGTTGAAGATTGGGTTGCTATGAAATGTCATAAGAAAAAACACCATTAATACCCATCTGTTTTTAATAAAATTCACAACATGCCCTCACAGACAGAAGTGAGAGAAGACCATTTAATATTCTATGATAAAATGTATTGTTATACAGGGTTTGTTTGGTTTGAGTTCCTTACTTGTGGTGACTGTGGTAGTAGTAGTTTTCTGAAAGCAGTGATGTGTACAGGGATCTGTAGTGTCCGTAACCACCAATACCAGCCTGTGTCCTCTCTGTTCAACTCCCTCATCATCACAATGAAGACATTTTCAGAGTGGTTATCTTTGATCTCTGATCTTCCAGGTTTAGAGAATTCACTTCCACACGGAGCCCTCAGCCTGCACCACTTCTTCATGCTGCTTGGATAAATAGTGTGACACTGCACATGACATGGCCCCCTTCCCCACCGGTCACCTCCTGCTGGTCAACCCAGAGTCCAGGAGATTCTGAATAAAAACCATAGAATAATGTCAACAATATAAAGCATTGTATCTGTTAGGTTTTCCCCAAAATAAAGGTAAACTGCACTTTAAAGCCACTCAAAGTCCAAAGCAAATAATTTCCATATTCTCATGGATTCATACTGGCAGTAGATTGCAAAGAAAGTACCATTAAAGTTGCCACCCCACTCTCATTCTTTGTGTAGAGTTACAAACAAACATGCCAGCGCATTTATATGTTTTGGAAAAACTCAGTGTTGCTGGGATAACCGCTAGGTTAACCCATTTACCCCCAGTGCAGCACTCTACAGTAGAACGTTCTGAGCAGCACTGATTGAAAATCATCAAGTGAAGATGCTGTTATTAAGAGGTTGGGAAGCAGGTCTTTCTGAGTGCAGTGTGTGCTGAAGCCGTCTTACCTGCAGTGACCGACAGGTACAGATATTTGTGCTCATCACCAACCCCTTGATTTCTACACCACACAGTAATATCCAGTGTCCCGCTCCATCAGATATTTTATGGTAACAGTGAAGACATGATGGGTGGGGTCATCAGAGATGATGTGTCACCTTCGACTTTGGAAAGTCAGTGCGTACTACAGTACGACACGTATTCCAAGCTGACCCCGGCACCAGTATTTCTCATGCTTTTCATATTTCTTATCATAGTGACATGGGATGGTGACAGATCTCCCATTCTGTACTGCTACATTACTCACTGTGGAAACAGCACCAGCACCTGCAGAGAGAAACACACACTTCATCAGTTTGGGTTCATTTTACCATCACAATGGAGTGAATTGAGATCCCCTCTGTATCTGTTACTCTCTCTGCTTTCTCCGGTCTGAATAAAATACATCCTATCCTTATCTGGTCCACATAAAGCAGTCTTGGTGAAATGTGGTGTTTAGCCCTCTGTGAGTGGTGTGCCCTTATTACTGAGTACAAACATCACCAACGCACTTATTCACTCAAACACACCATGACAATAAATGTAACCAACACATTGGGTCTTAGTAAAATTTGGACTAACACAGCAACATATAGAACAAATTGTTACAATAATCTTGTAATTCAATTCATTCATTCATTTTCAAATGTTTCTTGAACATTCCGTTAAATCGTAGATTTTTAAAAATGATAATGCATTACACAAATGAAAAACTAAAACATAAGCACATTTGGTAATGGTCTCCTACACATCCTTGATAGTAATATTCTGACATTTTTTTTTTCCTTTACTTATACGTAGCCTCATAACATTGAAATCTCTTTTATAAGACAGAACAGCAGTCACACACTCAATACCTTTAGAGACACAGAAGAAACATAAGAGTAACGTGGTACAAGAAAAACGTGGAACAATGGTACCAGCAAACAGTGTGATTAAATGCATTTACACTCAGGACCTGTGTTGCAGTTACCCTGCTTTTGCGTTCATTCAAAGAGACAAGTGTCAAGATTCAATTTCTTCAAGGATGTGTTCCATTACCACCAAGTCTAATAAACGCAGCTTTTCAACTGTAGAATTACATTCAATTACAATCACTTAGACAGTCTTATCCAGAGCAGCATACAGAAGTGGAGATGTACATCACTCTGGGGGAAATGGGTGTTTGCAGATGGGGAATTTAAAAGTATGTTTTGCTGGCTGCTGGGTGGCTCACAAATAAAAGCGCCGTAAGCACCACGGTCTCGGGTCAAATCCGACCCGCTCTTGTGCTGACAGTGGCCAACAGCCCTGCAGGGGCGGCACACAGTTGGCTATTCGGGCAAAGGGATATATGGGAGGGATTAAACTGGCGGGGATAGCACTGTTTGTTGCTCGAGCGACCCCTATTGTCTGTCCAGGGGCCTGTGGCTAGCTCTCTGCGCACGCGTATAAATGGGTCTTTCCACCACCCCTGCTCTGGAATGCGTGTGCAGCTTGTGGTTGAGGTGTGAAAAGAAGCAGCTGGCTGGCACCGTGTGTTTCAGAGAACAACCCGAGACGAGTGTCTTCACTCTCCCGAGGCGGTGTCATTACCTGAACGGTGGATATGCATCGATGGCGTCTGTCTTATTTCGGTACTGGTGTCATTTGAACATATTGACTGTTTTATTGGATACAAGACTAAGCATGCATAACTGTGTGCTTATTAACATAGGACATTATTACTCATTATTAGCACACTGGCTAAAGCAGTGCAAGCTAAATAGTTACTGTAGCTAACATCCACCATTCAGGAAATTACACCAGCAGCAGGGGCGTATTTGTGCAGTCTTGCACATGGTTTGTGAATTGGACATTCCAGATTTGGGAGGGGTTTTATGATAATTATAAAAAAGAGCCTGGAAATCACATAAGTTCAAGCCGAGCAAAGGTTAGGTAGGAGTTTCCGTATGAATTTTGAAAATCGGGCTCCAGAGATGAGGCCTAGGTGCAGCTATGGAGGTCCAGCACCCTCTCCAGTGTATAAGATGCAGCTGTGTGTGAGTGACCTGGCAGTTATGAAATGGAGAGCATCCATTTCATACACTGCATCTACAACACATAGATAAGTAACAGCAGCATCTATACACAGAACGGCAGCATAAATTAAGCCTAAATTTAAATTACAGGTTAAAAAAAAAAAAAAAAAATATATATATATATATATATATATATATATATAGCAGCCTGTGCAAACTAATTCTTGCTTCCATGAATAAAGGCCAGTATATTTTAAAACATACTCTCTGGAAGGCAGTACCTGTACAGGTTGAGACTTTTAAATGCAATAATTTTTGAGGGGCAGCCCCAGAAAATATTGTGTGCAAAAGTGCACACAAACAGATGCCCAATCCTTCCACTCTCAGTTTTATCATTAAAAACTGAGGCTGCAGAACAGCACTATTTCCTCTGGTTAATTCTTGCTGCTCACCACAACAAAGAACATGGCACATTTTCCTGAGTGGTTGAAGCTATTTCTGTAAGCGTTCACACATACGATATTTCTGTGAGTGTTCAGACTTACAGAACAATGTTATAGCAACTATAATCTTACTGATAAAACTTAGAAGTGTGAAGTGTGAAAGGGTCATTGACTTTAATTAGAATATCACATATACTGATACGGGATATGAATCATGATCTTGCTTTTATTGTTTTTAGACAGTTCCAAAAACATATAAACTTTTAAAATGTAGGTTGTTATTCGTTGGGTTTGCGTTGCTTTTAGTGATTGCGAATGTACTTTTTTAGCAGCATGTGCATTCTGGTTTTCCTGAGAGTAACACTGATATTTTCAGCTACTGTTCACTGTGCTGGAAAACTGTCAGCCAAATGATTGTAATGTAATGTAATGTAATGCATTCCCTTGTACAAGTACACAATGCACAAACTTTACATTTTATCAGTTCAGCTTCATGAAATGGAATTTTCTGCAGAAATTGGCTTCAAAGGCCTTAACGATAAAAGTATAAGACTACGCAGTGCAGCAGTCATTTTTAAGGAAACAAAAAAAGAAACAACCATCAATTGCAGACAACTAAACTAGTTTTGTGTGGCTTCATACATTTTCTGACTGTGATTTTAATTCATCGTAAATTAATGTTGTAAGAAAGTTTGAGTTTCACTCAGATTGCAAAAAATATTTGAACTTCAGTCGTATTCATGCAAACTCCAGACTTCAGTATAATTCATTAATTCAAGTTTATGGTGCAGACAGTCTCTGCCACAATGCTCCAGTATTCAGTACACAGTGTGAGAAACGAGTCCTACCTGGCAGTACAGAGAGGAAGAGGATGGAGAGGAAGAGTAGCTGAGGGGGAGCCATATGTGCATGCCGTGTGTAATTGTGCGTGTATGCTAGAGACTCCTGCTTCCTTTAGCATGAATCTGACTTCCTGTTCCGCTCAGTCCCCACCTCTTTGGCCCGTCATGCTCAGTAGCGTGTGTTCTCTGTGGCCAGAGCAGGATAACTATCATTATCATTTCCTACACCTTTTTTTTGTGTATTATCTTTTTACTATTTTATTTTATTTTTTATTATCTATTATCATTTTTATGTATTATCTTTTTCCCTTTGTGAAGCACTTTATAATACGTATAGAACGGTGAAGGTGGGGTGGTGTGGTGCATGATGAAGAATAGAGCCCTGATTAACCCCAGCAGCTCGAGAAGAGAAATGCAAAAATCAGTCCGAGGATGGGGAAGACCGCCAGACTGGGGCCGCCCCTGGCGTGTCATGAATGCAAACCAACATGGTTCCCCCCCGCCCCCGCAATATGCCAGGGCACAGTTCCATGGCAAACCGCCCACGAAGGTACTAGGTCGTGTAACTTATTAATGGTCTGGGAACTTGGGAGTGGTTACACTGACTCTATCTTGTGCCATCATTCCTCAATATATGCTCCCGGGTTTAACACTTTTGTTAAACCTCAGTTCGGTGAAGGCCTAGAGGGTAGGAGGCTGACCACCATAATACATGCCTTCCTTTGGCATAGATAGTTATGAGCCCAGGACAGTGTGTATCTATCGGGCTCCTTAAGGCAATTTGACAAGAACCGGCGTATAACGCCCAAGGGTCCTCTTAAGCCAAAACACCAGAACCAATACCAACCAATCCCGATTAGCGGGCAGATCGTGGTCGCCTATCTAACTGAGGACCTCATAAGACGTTCACTGGTACTAGACCCCTGATCAGTAGGTCCTAGTCATAATTGTCCCCCTGAGTATTTAATCGGAATTTTGGCTGAAAGAAGATCAAAATGATCATGAAGACCACGCAGTTAAAAATAAGAAGAATTTATTTAACAGGCAGGCAGGTCATTAGCTTCAAATTCACAATCAATTATAAAATACGGAAGGTTTAAAAACATAAATACAGAGTAAAACATTCTTACCCAGCCTGTTTAGCTACACACAAAATCACAGAGTCTGCGCAGTGTGGGAAGTCGATTGCGATCTTCCTCGACAGGATTGTCTCCCTTCCTTTTAGGCCAAATCCCGCGTTTGATCGAGGCGGCATTGCCATAAATTAACCTGGCCGAATAATAAATCTGTAATTTCGGCCCCCACCATTTGGAGGCTGCTGTTAAAACAATTAGTGGGGAAATCGGGAAAAGGAGATGATTACCAGAGAGGACATTCCATTGTTTTTTCCCTGAGTTTCTGAAACTATGTTTTATTAAATGTTATTTGGTATGAAACATATGAATACGCCCATACCAAACATGTCCAGGGGATGTAATATTATGGTGCAGTTGTCATGAAAATACCCTTTTGTTGAACCATTTTACATGCAATCCATGTTATTATTACATAAGGCATAATACAGTAATACAATGAAAACATGTGCATGGTTTGTACGGTTTTCCGGGGTTTAAAGTCCAGATCCAGAAAATAAATAAAAAGTGTAATGACAGAGGGGACCACATAAGGGCACTGTGGTACTGTCAAGCGCAGTTGCCCCACCATTTTTCCAGAGGCCTGATGATCTTTTTACCCTTAATGGCCCCCAACACACACACCCCCACAACCATAAACAAAGAGACTAGTTCCCCTTATCTTAGTCTGTCCAGATGGCAACATTCCAGAGGCCCAATGGCCTGCTCATCCCGAGGAAGTCCGAGTAACTTATTGTTTTAGCACACGGCTCTGGGTTCTTTGAAGTCCAGGATGAGTCCCAGCCTGCAGGCTCGTTCAAATGCCAGCCTTTTCTGAGTCCCAGTTTGACTCCCCTCTACACAATACAAATAGGATAAGAACTGTGGTAATACAGTGATTAGTGCAGATATTGAGGTGTTAAAGCTGAGGCTGGAACGATTCTGGCGATGATGACATCAGAGTGACTCTACATCTAATAAAAAAGGGAAAAACACAATTTCGTCATGCAATTTTTTATAAGGACAGGGAAATCCTGTACTTTTATCAAACGATCTTTGAGTACCACATCAATGGTCATACTGTAGATTGCAGGGCTCACCGGTGTTATTTTTATGGAGTAACGTCCCACGTCTTCTCTGTTCTCTCTCGAGTGCTGTGCCCCTACGCCATCAAACACACAACAAAATAATCGTTAAATAGAACCAATTATACTGGGCACACAAAGGCTTGTGATTAAAGAAATAATAGAAGGATCACACGACTTACTGCGGTATCGCCAAATCTTCCAAAAGGCGACGGCGGAGCATATTAGGAACACCAAAGCAACCCCGGTGTGGCGTAGCGGCCCCAGAGTCCGTTCCAAGCTCGTCGGTGCACTACGCAGAAAAGGCTGGTTTGAGTGTCATTCAGTGAGCGCACCACAGATTATGTTCCTGTATTATCTCCTCAGTAGCACAATGGAACTTATTTCCAAGCCTCTGGTTGAACATCAGTGTATTCCCTGCAGGCAGCAAAAGCACTGAATGAGCTCCAGTGCAGCTGCTGTCTCATGGAGAACCTGCCTGCTTACAGGAAGTGGGAAAGATGCTCACAGACACATCAGAGGGCTGTACATAGACTGGCCTCACTTACTGAAAGAGGAAACGCTAAGGGGAGAACACAAAACTTACCCGGAACGCTGCTGGCTTCCATGTTCCGGACAACTGGTCTTCTGGACAGTAGAAGGTGCTTCTGTTGTGATGATCAGTGTGTATTTCTTGTGGGCTTTAGAGGGAGATGTAATGGCATCTGTCAGCAAGCTCGAAGTCCAGACTGAAATTTTAATGGAAATAGATAATAATAATAATTCTGTTACAAAAGCACTCCCCCCCACCCCCCTCGCCCCCTTGAGAATAATATATATCAATGAATGCTTCATGAAGATTCCCTCCATCTTTTATTGTGTTATTTGTGTGCGTCCGTGCGTGTGTGCGTGCGTGTGTGTGTGTGTGTGTGTGTGTTCTGCAACATTGTGGTAATGTAAAAGTAGAACCGAACTCCTGCGCTTGCGCTCTTGAAGCCAGTGATACACTACAGTCTACACAATAGTACAAGACAGCGCTGGCACCAGTTGGTGAAAAACATTTTGCAACAAGCCATTACAACCCTGTTTTTCAAGCCTCACTGTGAGGACGTGACAGAAAAGTCCATTTAAAATTTTATGATAGAATGCATGCAGACTTAAATTCCTTACATGTGGTGACTGTGGTAGTTGTAGGTTTCTGAGTGACAGTGATGTGAACAGGGATCTGTTGTTCTCCAGCAGCACACCAATACCAGCCTGTGTCCTCCCTGTTCAGCTCCCTCATAGTCACAATGAAGACATTTTCAGAGCGGTCGTCTTTGATCTCTGATCTTCCAGATTTAGCAGAATTCACTTCCACACAGGAGCCCTCAGCCCTGCACCACTTCTTCGTGCTGCTCGGATCATTATAGTGACACTGTACACTGACACGGCCCCCTTCCACACCGGTCACCTCCTGCTGGTCAACCCAGAGTCCAGGAGTGCCTAAACACCACAGAATAAAAAATATATGTACCTGTAGCAACTTCTTAAAAAATCACAGTGTGGCTGCTACTGGGGTTAGGCTTTTTCAGTACAAACCCTTTGGCAAAACAACTATGTCCAATCCATCAATTTTCTTTGATTCTTAAGACATCATTGATTTGTTCACTGAAATATCATGTTCGTATGGTTTCAGTAATCTACAGATGAAAGTTATCTCTCCAAACAATTCGGGCGTTCATATGTGCACATAAGCACGGTCAAAAACTGTTTGCTAAGTTCGCCCAGTAAGCAATGCCTGTTTCCACTTCCTGTGTGGTAAGCTTAAGTGCACCTGTACCCCTATACGCCACCCAGTGTTTAAAAGTAAAAGTGCACACAAACAAATAACATATTAAGAAGCGAAAATAAGGAATGTCTCCAACAATAAGCTTACATCTGTGAAGTCTAGTGTAGTGTATATATATTTAAACATATATTTTTTATCAAATCAAAGGGCAGGTGCTTGGGTAAAGGTAATGATATTACGAAGTTAGAATACACATTTCACTGAGTGCAGCCATCTTACCTGCAGTGACAGACAGGTACAGATATTTGCTTTTATCTACAGTCAAATGATCCCCGATCTTTACAGCACACCAGTAATATCCAGAGTTCTCTGTCTTCAGCTTTGTCATGGTAACAGTGAAGACATGATGGGTGGGGTCATCAGTGATCGACGTTTCACCTCTGACTTTTCGAAACTTGGTGCGCACCACAATATAACACCCACTCCACAATGACCCCTGGCACCAGTACTTCTCATTACTTTCATATTTCCTATCATAGTGACATGGGATGGTGACAGATCTTCCTCTCTGCACAGCTACGTTGCTCACTGTGGACACAGCGTCAGCGCCTGTAGAGAGAAACACACGCTTCGTCAAAGACTCGACTTGAAGGTGACATCAGAGCTCTTTCCTTTGCGATGCATCTATAGCACCGCGCCAGCAGTGAATATAAGTGTTCAGATCCAGAAGCCTGGACAGACATTGTTGCTGTTATACCAATATGAGCTGCAGGTAGGCTTAATGATGCCAGATTAAAATCGACAAAATAATTGCATAATGAATTCGACACTCCGTCATTTCTCCTGTAACGTCTGTAACGAGAGTGTGCTGACGTGAAGGACGCATGTTATTTGACTTTTCAGAGAGTTTGGGCTGCCCTCACTGGGTTGCAGCAAAGTGAAAAGCACTGTTCACCTTTGAGGACTGTGTGGGTGGTATGTTGCGGTTCTGTTTTCCAGCGACAATGCAGAGGAGGTTTTCCTGAGTGAAACGTAATGCTGTCGGATTTAAATATTTTTTTAAAAACCATGACAAAAAATGAAAAAAAAAAAAACCTCCCGCTTGCATTCTGTCCCACCCATAAGGGTTAGGCTAATAACCATTTCATCAAATGAGTAGGGGGAGTTCGAACCGTCAGCTGATTCCGCCGAAGCCTGGCTCGACTCTCACGTGCTGCCCGAATGCGGTGCCCAGTCTCAGTTAAGCGACAGCATTACTTCCTGTGGTTAATGCTTTCTGCTCAACACAGCAAAAAATGTCACGATACATTTTACTGTGGTGCTGAAGCCATTTCCGCGAAGGCATTCGCACGTACGGAACAGTATTATCGTAGCTTCTCTTTCAGGTAGAACTGAGAGCTAGTGGAATCACGCAAAGTACGTGATGGACGGAAAGATCATTGGCTTTAATTAGAATTCCACGCATACTGATATAGGACATGGTCAGGCTTGTATTGTTTTTAGAAAAAGTAATGCAATGTAATGTACTGATAATGTACAACTACACAATTTACAAACTGTACATTCCTATCTGTTTACCTTCATGAAGAGGTCTGGTTCTGCAGTAGTTTTAATGACTTTGACGAGAAGAAACATGAATATGCAGTGTAAGGGGTAATGAAACCTTTTTAAAGAAAAAACTGACATTAATTCCATACAAGTAAACAGTTTTATGTGGCTTCATAAATTATTTTTAAGACTGATTTTTATTCATCATAAATTAATGGATAACAGGAAGTGAATTTGCCATGGGCAAGTAAAAACAGAAGCTTATGAATTCCAGGTATGTAGCAAGGGTCTATTTATGTTCATGAGTTGGACTCTGATTGCAAAAAAATATTTCAGTTGTATCATAATCATGTTCTATTCATGTAAACTACAGACTTCAGTAAAATCCATTAATTCAAGTTCAAGACACAGAGAGTCTCGCTGACACAGTGCTGCGGTATTCAGTATACAGTGTGAGAAACGAGTCCTACCTGGTAATACAGCGGGAAGTGTGAGGAAGATGATGGAGAGGAAGAGTAGCAGAGAGGGAGCCATGTGTGCTTGATGGGTGTCGGTATGCGTGTCTGTTAGAACCTCAAGATACCTATAGCATGATTTTCACTTCCTGTCCCTCTCAGTCCCCACCTCTCAACCCTCACTTGCTCTGTAGTCTCTGCTCTCTCAGTGGCCAGAGCAGGAAACCTCATTATCATTTCCTACATCGTTATGCATTATCGTTTCCCCCATTGTGAAACACCTTATAAAACATATATAAAACAGGGATAATAAATGATAGGGAAGAGTGACCCCTACCAGTCACTGAGTTTGTTGATAACAACTGATTGAACAATGCAGAAGGTGAGCGGAGGACAATAGTTACAAATAAATTGACATTTGAATGATCTTGCAGAACCTTAAAAAAGTAATGTAGTTTAACAGCAATGACTGATAATTGAACTCACTTCTTAATGGTTATTCCATAAAATAACAGGAATTTTACAGTAAATTTATTAAATGGTTTTTCAACATTATGTTTTACAGTGTACTGTATTTTAGCTGTTGTGAGTTGTGCATTGCAGGGCCCCTTGAAAAAAGACCATGATCTCAAAGGTCATAAAAATATTAGCAGTTAACTAATGATAGGTATGTTGATTTCGCCAGTATTTACATTAAGCCTGATTGTTAACTTGCACTTTTTTGTCCTGTTTTGGAGATCACCATGGTTACAATACTGTTAATACACTTTCTTTGCACCAGCTCTTGGCATTTGTTTTGAACTAACATACCATATTTTTAAATTTTATCTTATTATATTCAAAGAAACTACATTGGCAAAAAAAGACACATTGCAATACAGATGATAAACAACAGATACAAACTTAAACAAGAACCAGATTTACAAAGGATCAGTCCCTGGTTATAAAATTAATTGCTCACCAATGTCATTCCTCATTTACTAAAAGTTTAAAATGGGTCAATTTGACGCAAACCAAATACATGGGTTAAATATCACGTATTTTTCTGTAGCCCGTTTAGCATGAAGCTTTGCAGTCAGGAAATCGCCGGCTGATTGAATACGATGTCAGCTCGGGACGTCTGAGTGTGTTGTGGCTATCGTAGCCCCGGCTAACTCTTCACCGGAAGAAATTAGGCCCAGACGAAATAAATCGTAGTTATCCTTTTAATACCTGAACAGTCTAACGGAGGCATGCGCTACTCTCACAAAGGAAAAGAAAATAAAGAAAGGTAATCTCCTTATTCCTTTATTTACATATAACTACAAACACCTAATTAAGAAAAAATAACAACTCGTTAAAATTCAGAGATTGCAATTGTGGTTTGCGATTCACTGACCTATACCATGTTTTTATTTATTCATTTTTTTTATTTTTATTTTCAATCTCCAAGCAGAAAGTTGAGCATGTCCAATCGGTCCAGCAGCGGGCATCAATGCATCACCAAGTAAGGAAAGTGATGGTGTCTTTTTTTGTCCAGCAGAGGGCAGCAGAGTCCAACATTTGAAATGGGGTGAATGACTGAGTTTGACGGGAATCCTCCGGTTACTCACGGCCACCTCCCTCGTGCACGCAGATAGAATTCCCGTTGGGACCGTCACCTTTAATTACATTGTCGCCCCCTACTGGACAGACAGAGGACATTCTTGCATAGATATCAATATATTCTAAGTGTCATAAGAAAAAGAGTGAAAGAAATGAAGGAACGTTTGTAAAGATATGAGGGACTAAAAAGGTCCATGAGTCACAAAGCTTTAGGATATTTATCCAATACCGTTCAGGGAGTGGATATTTTTTTTTGGTGAAGAGCAAAACTGCAAAGTATTACACCCAGAATGTCCTTTAATCTGCAGCAAGCTGCTAATTAGTCTTAATTAAACAGTTTAATTGTCTCTTAAAGAATGATTTATTATCACACCAAATTACGTCAGAAATAGCTATGAATGGCATGAAGAAAAAATGTTAAAATTTAAATAAATATTAACACTCAAAGGCATTGAGTCAGTCAGATCAACTATTTCTATACTGTGCTGCATGACTCACAAGTTCTTTAATAACAGCCTACACTGTTGTATAAAAACAAATGTATTAAATATTGGCTCATGAAACCTGTGTGGTCATAATTACTAAATGTCCTGGTCTGTGTGAAATTAAACAACAGTGTAATATGAGGAGGATCTGCAGATAGAGTTTGTCGTGCAAGAAGTTCCTGCTTCACTGAAGTTCTGAAATTCAGGAACCAAAACCCCACAGAGTGACAGACGGTCAAACAGTTGTGATTATTTTCAGCACTATTCAAATAGCAGCTTTTACCACAGCCACCATGTGTCTGTAACCATCTAAATAAAATAGAGAGAGGGAAATCGCAGGGGAAAGTAGAGGTAGTAAAGATGCGATATGACAGAAGTTTCTGCTCCCGATTGCTGTAATCAGTATTACCACACTTACTTCTTATATAGTGGAAGCAAAAAGAATGATCTGCTCAACTAATGAAAAAAAAAATCAAATGCACATCCAGGAAAACTTACCTATTTTTCTATGCTGGCCTAATAAGCTATAAATCACATCATCGGCTGTTCCTGCTGGAGACTGGTTAGGGGAGTGTGTGGCCTGTACAGAAGAGGACATGCATACAGTATTTTAGTCACTAACAATGAACTTTACTGAGAGGTATACAAACATTTCCCTTTCAATATTCTGTGGGTCAGACTAAACCTCAGTTTTAAACCCCTAGACCACATAACCGCATGAAACCTGAACAGCTCATTCTTATTTTTCAGACTTAAATAGCTGTTCCAGTGGTATTGCAGTTCTGTGGAGATTTGAACTCCAGCTAAGCACACTGTAATTGACACCCTGTGTTTTTGGTGTGGACAGAAAAGAAGCAAATCAAGGTTAAAAGACTAGTGATCATACCTACATGTTCACCTTTCCCATTGTGTGCCAGTTTACCTGCTGATATCTGCTGTCTGTGTACCTGACACTGAAATATGGTGAACAGTCTCACCTGTGGATGTTGCAGGTTGACCGAGCTGTACATGACCTCATCTGCAGAGCGCTCAGATGACTGGGACAGTAAGAGGGAACAAGTTTCTGTTACTGACCAGAGTTCACATCACATCACAATCATTTACCAGATGCTCTTATGCAGAGTGAAGAACAGTAGTGGAGAACATCAGTGTTACTCTCAGGAGTACCAAAATGCAATATCAACAAAAAGGTACAGAGGCCCATTTATAATCACTTATAATCATTCATAATCCTATTTATAATCAACTGTAATATTTGCCTAATTTGTTTGTTTGGCAAATATTTAATTGTAACAAAACAAGGTACAATTAAAAGAGAACTTCTTACACAGCTATACTTATAATTTTATCCAAAAGGAAATCAAAGGAAAGAGAAAAAATAAACAACCTCTAACCATCTGTAGGAAGAAATGAGACTGAATATTGACAGAGTGATTTTCTGCAAAGTCCCTTTGTAAATGTGTAAGAAATCCAACCGCTACCCAACCTGTGACTGAGGGGGACTCATTCTGTGTGATGATGACTGTGTCTTGGTGAACACTGTGCTGTAGGTCACTTCAGTCTGCCAGGAGAGAGACACAACGAGAAACTCATCATAATGGCTGGTCTGTCTGTACAGACCTCTGCCTTTTAAATGGCACAGTAGGGCCATTCAACAGGTGGACCAGGTACAAGCAAGTGAGGTCATTTCCAAGAGAAAGGACATCAAGCTACAGAGTGAAGAAAGAGCAATATCTACATTTTACTATGAAATAAATCATAGTAGTCATTAAGATGGCTGCCCATCTGTGTGAATAGAGCTAGTGTCTATAGACTTAGCTTCATATTTACAGATTCCCTGTTCTATATGTCCAAACTAACTTAAGATTGTGCTGAATTTAATTTTATTTGGTAAGTGCAGCTTTTCTGTATATGAACTTCTTTCACATGAATAAAAATCTTTCACACTGTTGTAGGCAGTAATTTTTTCCACAGGACCACACCCCCACAGTCACCATTTGTCCTTTTCCATTCTGTGGCTCAGCTCATATTCTGATTGATTTGTGACTGACATTGACCTTCAGCTTTCTCGGCAGAGAGAAGAGTGTAAAAACCGACGTACTGTCACCTCGTTTCTCCTGTCCTCTCTTGCTCTCGCGTTCGCCTTGACGCTCTCTGTGAGGAGACACACAATGAGCTGTGATAAGAGAGCTGTGAGACACCCCCCCCCCCATGAGAGCCCCTACTGCCTGTGGAATTCTTGTGACTCAGTGTATTCACTAATAGTGTGCTGATCATATACGCAGCATCCAAATGATCATTTGACACCCAACATGCTTCATATGGATACTCACTGTGTTTCGTCCACAGCTTCCAGGTTACCATGGCAACAGCCGCCGCCAGCAACAGTACCCCAGATGTCATCAGGACGAATGTGAGGTCTGAAAGACTGAACAGCAGCACCAACAGGTCGTGCGATTTAAAGTGAGCGGGACGCTTCTCTGTCACATCACCGCACCACAGCATGCCGGCATTACTGATACCGGGAGAGATGAGAACCTCTGCCCTGAGATTATGCTTGCGTGAATAGAACTGAACAGACGTTAATATAACGTTTTTTTCTTTATTTATTTTCTCCCCATTTTATAAATGCCCAAATGACAGTGGACACAAGCCTGTCTCAACTTTTTTTTAAAAAAAGCTCAGTTCAGAGGAGTACAGACAAGCAGAGAAAACTGCTGATGGGATCAATAAATACGTGGGTGTATGAGGGACAACAACACATGTGAAGCAGCGTCCAGCAGAGACGCGGCTCCCCATTAATTATGCAAACCATGTCCCAGGATGCATAGGGGTATGTACGGCGTTGGAATGCTGGAGAGGCCTCGCTCGTTGGCTATACTTATAGTTACCATGGCTGCAGGAGACCTTACTGATTTGGAAAGATTCTGATTTTGGTGATTCTTTCAGCCTATCTGTCAGGAACAGTAGCCATTTTAATAAATAAAATAATAATGGTGGTCCAAAACCCTATTATTTCTTAACCATGTCACATGTTACTACTAACAATGACAACAACAGCAACAACAATTACAATAATGAGAAGGCTTATTACTAATTATTATTAGTATTATTATTATTATTATTATTATTATTGTTGTTGTTGTTGTTGTTGCTGTTGATGTTGTTGTTGTTGTTGTTTCAAATTTTTTTTTCCGTGAAGTTGAACATTTAGCCGCTTCCTTTACATGAACGTTACCTGTTATCGTTAGTGGCCGTTGGTGGTAAAGATGAGAGAGACCCTGTGGCTGCGGTCCGCTTAGAAGATGAGGGCTCGGTGGGTGTTGCTGGTGTGACTGCTGAGCCAACCGGAAGAGATGTGCACAGTGCTGCAGATGCAGTGCACCAAAAATCATTTTCGTTTCTTGCATTTAACATTCGCAATGGTTGCACCCTAGCGTTGGAATCAATATATTAAACAATGGATGTTTCAATGAAGTTGTTCTCCATATTTTATGGAATTATTTTGTGTGTGTGTGTATGTGTGTGTGCTGTAGCACTGTGGTAACACAAAAGAAGAACAGAACTCCCTACTTGCTCTCTACACACCAGTGGCACTCCACAGTCTGCACAGCACTGCAAGACAGCACTAGCAGCAGTTGGTGAAAAAAACTCCACAGCATGCAATCTACTTCCCTCTGCTTTTCAACTCTCAGAGAGAGTGGCAGAACAGACATTTAAAATTCTATGACAGAATGCATCCTTATACAGGCTTGTTTTGCGTTCCTTACCTGTGGTGACTGTGGTCGTTGTAGTTTTCCTAGTGACCGTGATGTGAACAGGGATCTGTAGTTCTCCAGCAGCACACCAATACCAGCCAGCGTCCTCCCTGTTCAGCTCCCTCATCGTCACAATGAAGACCTTTTTAGAGCGGTTGTCTTTGATATCTAATCTTCCAGAATTCACTTCCACACAGGAGCCCTCAGCCCTGCACAACTTCTTCATGCTGCTCGGTTCATCATAGTGACACTGCACACTGACATGGCCCCCTTCCACGCCGGTCACCTCCTGCTGGTCAACCCAGAGTCCAGGAGTGCCTGAACACCACAGAATAAAAACAAAATTATAAAGCACATATGTTTTTAAAATATAAAATGCATCTATGAATTTCCTCCCTAAATCTCGAAATCAAAATGAACTGTCATTTGCAAAAAGTCATTTGCAGACTAAAGCAAAATAATTTTCATACTCTTATGGATACAGTGAGTGGGATTGCAAGAATTATATTGGCACCACACTCATTTTTTATGCAGAGTCAAAATAAACCAATGGTTTTGCAGAGTAGCAAAGATATTTTTAAACTCGCATGCCTGTCTCATTTTTTTTTTTACAAGTTTTGTGCTGCTACTAGAACCGCTAGGATATCACTGGGGGAAAGTGGAGACGCTGTTATTAAGAGGTTGGGAAGCAGGTCTCACTAAGTGAAGCCATCTTACCTGCAGTGACAGACAAGTACAGATATTTTCTTTCATCTACAGTCAAATGATCCCCGATCTCTACAGCACACCAGTAGTATCCAGAGTCCTCTGTGTTCAGCTTCGCCATGGTAACAGTGAACACATGATTGTCGGGGTCATCAGTGATTGACGTTTCACCTTCAACTTTTGGAGAGTCAGTGCGCACTACAAAAGAACATGTACTCCAATTTTTCCCCCAACACCAGTATTTCACATGCTTTTCATATTTCCTATCATAGTGACATGGGATGGTGACAGATCTTCCGCTCTGTACTGCTACATTACTCACTGTGGACACAGCACCAGCACCTGTGGAGAGAAACACACTCTTCATCAGTTTGGGTGAGACTGTAGGGCAGCTGGGTCTCAGAGCAGGCATTAACACTCCCCCACTATGTGGTTGGGGGTTTGATCCCCACCCTGTTTCTTCCTCTGCTTTCTCTCATCTGAATAAAAGTACAAAAAAAAAGGGGGGGGGGGGGGGTCACACTCTGGTCCTGCTTTAAAAAATGTTGTGCACTAAAATCACCAAGAACAGCCTGACTCTCATCTGGTCCACAGCAAAGCCATCTTGGTGAAACGTGGTGTTTTGCCCTCTGTGAGTGGTGTTCCCTTATTGCTGAGTACGAACCGAAGGGAATATCACTGATGCCTGAATTAATTCTGCTACACCATAACAATAAGTGTAACCAGCACACTGCATCTAGGTAAAATATGGTCTAACACACAAAGACATTGTAATAAATGCCTCATTTGAGAGGTTGTTGTGATGATCCCCCGAGAAATTAAAGTGTTAGATTGTCAGAACTGAACATTTACTCAAGACCTAAAATATAATTGATTTTCAGCATAAGAGCAACTAAACTCTGTCCCTGGAGTTCATTTTTAAATGTTTATTGTAAATTACAGGAGATCGTGGTCTTTAAATAATGATAATAATGGCATCATACAAATGAAAAACTAAAACAAAAACACTGTTATTCAGTCTGAAAATAGAAATTCACCTGTGGCCAAAGTCTGAATATTAAATATGATGTCATTAATTATTAATGGTCCCCTACATCATTGGCAGTAATACGTTTTAATTTTTATTTTTTATTTTATTGATACACGCTTCTGCATAAAAATAAAAAGAGGTCAGGTCAAGAAGCGGCAGTCACACACTCAATACCATCACACACACACAAGAAACACTCACAAGAGTAAAGTGTTATAGTATAAAAGAAATGGTACAAGGAAACAGAAACAGATTAAAAGCATTTACACTTCTCAGTTTCTGTATTGCAGTTACCCTGCTTTTGAGATCATTCAAGGTGAGTGTCTAGATCCAGTTCACATACGGAAATGTGGTCCAGTACTGAATACAGTTCTGATAATTAAAAGCAGTTTCCTACAGTTGCAGTTTTGTTACATTATATTACACTTATATCTTATAGCATGGCAGCTAATATGAATTTCCAAATGAGAAAAAAAAACAACAACTTGATTCTCAAGAAAACCCCCAGATTTGCATGTGATTGTCTTAGCATGCCAGCTAATATGAATTTCCAAATGAGAAAAAAAACAACAACTTGATTCTCAAGAAAAACCCCAGATTTGCATGTGATTGTCTTAGCATGCCAGCTGATATGAATATAAAAAGACAATTTGTCATCCAATCAGTGGTCAGAGATATTTTTGGAACGTACTCTCTGGATGGCAGTACCATCACAAGGTGGCAACTTGTTAAGGCCCATAAAAGTCCAAGTGGCAGCCCCAGATCTGTGCAAAAGTGCAGACAAACGCATGCGATTTCCTTCCACCGTTTCAGGTTTATCATTTTTGAGGCTACAGAAGAGCATTGTTTCCTGTGTTCTCTGCTCATCGCAGTAAGGGACACTTTATTGTGCATTTTACCGAATCCCTCTCTGTGAGAGCATATTCGTGCTTTAAGTACGGAGCACGATTATATCAACTTATCCTTTCGGTAAAATTGGAGCCATTATAATCATGCAGTGTAAAGCATGAGAAGGTGAGTGTCACGCATAATGATTTGAGACATGGTCATGCTTTTATTTCTTCCAAAGTAAAATTTACTACTACAATAACAACTTGCTGTTTGTCAGGTTAACATTACATTTAGCGATTGTAAATCACAAAATGTTGTGATTTACAAATGTAGTGCCTTTTTGATGATACCACATTCTTGTATTCCTGAGTGTAACACTGGTGTTCTCAACTACTTTTCATTGCTTCGGAAAGTGTCTGCCAAATTATTGTAATGTAATGTAACATAATGTGTTCTCTTGCACAACTACAAAATGCACAAACATTACAATTTTAGCTGTTCAGCTTCATGAAAAGAACTTTTTTTTGTATGAAGTTATTTCAATGGCTTTGTCAATAAGAAAGAAAATAGTACACAGTGCAAAAATTAATGAAAACATTTTTGAAGAAATAAAAAAACAGAAACTGTTTTTATTGCTATACATGCAAACATAATTGATTTTCTGGCTTTTCAAATTCTTTTTTAAACTTTGATTTTCATTTTACATTCTTGGTTAAAAGAAACTTGCCAAGTAAAGAGCAAGTAAAGAGAGAAATGCATTCCAAGTACACAGGCAGGGTCTGTCTATGTTTTTTTAGTTGTATTAAAAATATTTTAATTACATCATATTCTCTTAATGTAAACTGCAGGCTCCAGTACAACTCATTCATTGAAGTTTATGGTACAGACAGTCTCACTGATACAGTGCTCCAGTATTCAGTACACAGTGTGTGAAACGAGTCCTACCTGAGAGGAAGAAGATGGAGAGGAAGAGTAGCTGAGTGGGAGCCATATGTACATTACGCCTGTTTGTGTGTGTCTGTATTCCGTTAGAGAGTCCAGCTCTTTTTAACATGATTCTCACTTCCTGTTCCTCTCAGTCCCCACCTCTTTGGTCCCTCATGCTCTGTAGTCTGTGCTCTCTCAGTAACCAAATCAGGATATCTATCATTATCATTTCCTGCATCTTTATGTATCATCTTTTCCCCCTTTTGTGAAGCATCTTATTATACATATAAAACAAGGATAATAAATAATAGGGATAATTAAACAGTGACCCCTACCAGTCACTGAGTTTGTTGATAACAAATAATAGAAAAATGCAGAAGGTGAGCAGTGGATACTAGTGCCATGAGAAGATTAGGAATAAATAAATTTACATTTGAATGATCTTGCAGAACTTTTAAAAAGTAATGTAGTACAACAGCAATAACTCATAATTCAACTCACTGCTCAACGGTTATTCCATAAAAATAACAGGAATTATACAGTAAAATAATAGGATTTATACATTTTTTTTCAATTTATTAAATGTTTTACAGTGTAGTTCAGCTGGCCTTGCAGTTGTGAGTTGTGCATTGAAAAAAGATCATGATCTCATTGGGTTCTACCTGGTTAAACAAAGGTCATAAAAATATTAGCGTTAACTAATGATAGGCTATATGCGGATTTTGCTAGTATTGACATTAAGCCTAATTGTTTACTTGCACTTTTCTCGCCTTGTTTTGGAGATCATCATGGTTACGATATTGTTGGTACACTTTCTTTGCACCATTATGCTAGCTCTTGGTATTTGTTTTGAACTAACATACTCTATTGTTAATTATTTATCTTATTATATTCAAAGAAACCACATTGGCAAAAATACATATGGCAAATACAGATGATAAACAACAGATACAAACTTAAACAAGAACCAGACTTACACAGGATTAGTCTCTGGTTATAAAATGAATTGCTCATCAATGTTATTCCTCTATTATTAAAAGTTTAAAATGGGTCAATTTGACCCAAATCAAACACGTGTTAAATATCACGTATTTTTCTGTTGCCCGTTTAGCATGAAGCTTTGCAGTCAGGAAATGGCCGGCTGATTGAATACGATGTCAGCTCGGGACGTCTGAGTGTGTTGCGGCTATCGTAGCCCCGGCTAACTCTTCAGCGGAAGAAATTAGGCCCAGACGAAATAAATCGCAGGTCTCCTTTTAATACCTGAACAGTCTAACGGAAGCATGAAGGTGTCCGCTTCTCTCTCAAAACCAAAGAAAACAAAGAAAGATAATCTCCTAATTGCATTTTTCCGTATAACTACAAACACCTAATTAAGAAAAATTAACAACTCATTAAAATTCAGATTGCAATTGTGGACCGATACCAAGTTTTTTTTTTTCAATCGCCAAGGGAGATTTGAGCATTTCCAATCTGTCCAGCAGAGGGCATCAGTACATTTTCATGCATGGAAACTGAAAGCGTCTTTTATCTCCAGCAGAGGGCAGCAGAGTCCAACATTTGAAATGGGGTGAATAGCTGTATTTGACGGGAATTGTCAAGTTACTCACGGCCCACTCCCTCGCGCATGCGGGACCATCATCTTTAGTCACATTGCTGCCCCCTACTGAACAGCCAGGGGACACACATGCATAGATATTAATATATTCTAAGTGTCATAAAAAAGAGTGAAAGAAATGAAAGAATGTTTGTAAAGATATGAGGGACTAAAAAGGTTCATGAGTCACAGAGCTTTAGGATATTTATCCAATACCGTTCAAAGAGTGGATATTTTTTTTGGGGGAAGAGCAAAACTGCAAAGTATTACACCCAGAATGTCCTTTAATCTGCAGCAAGCTGCTAATTACTCTCAATTGGACACTTTAATTGTCTCTTGAAGAATGATTTATTAAAAGCACCAAAAAACACAATGCTGTATGAAAAAATCACAATAATTTATTTGACTTTTTTTATACTAAAATCCAGTGACATACATTGTAACGCAAAACACAGTGGCAAACATTGGCATGGTACCTACAAGAGCTGGTGGCCTTGGACACAATAATTATTTTTCAATATTTTAGATCAAACTGTACATCTACGAACAAACCATTCCAGTTCACTCAACAACAAAAAAAAAAGTTAAAACCATTCTTAGGATCTCACTGTGTATGCACTGTACTGAACAGGTATAAATAAGTGTTATTGTTCAAGCCAGCACAATGACTACAATAGTCTGCAAAACACTACAGAGCATTTCGTTCTTAATGGTTCCGTTTCTGCGTATTCATTTGTAGACAAGTCTGAAATCACACGCTCGCGTCGGTCTCATTTTGTTCAATGAGGTCCCGCACAATTCATATTTACGCTTTATAATCAGAGGGAATTCACAACTTGTTTACTGACAAAGTGTTTTGCAGTGCAGTCAGAACAAAAGTTTATGGTTTATGGCAGGCGGTAATCCTTCCCTCCAGAAACTCCACTCCGTGTCTGTAAATATGTCTTCACTGAGTTCAAAAAGTTTACATTTTCATAAGGACAGAGTGAATGGAATAATGATCATTTAAAAAAAAAATAAAAAAAAGTAACAAGGACATGACAGTGCTGTTGCTCTGGTCAGGAAATTAATAAAAAGAAATTTTAAAAAAACGTCTAGCGCTGCCTGGAGCAAGCTGTGTGCTCCGAATGCAGTCTCCAGCTTCTCAGCATCATTATTTTACATCGTATTAGCAACTTCTGAGCTTTTTAGCAACTGAATGAATTCTCTCTCTTGGAGCATTTTTTTACACGTACAACCATAAAACATATGGCTTTTCTACCCCTGCATTCACATCATAGAAGCCATTGCAGTTATTGAGCATACAAAAAAAAAAAAACAACAACACAAAATTAAAAAGATTACACAGGAAAAAAAAAAACAAAAAACAAACAAACAAAACAAAAAGACAAAGGTCACAGGTCAAACTGGCTCCCATTGAGAAAACAAAAACAAAACAAAAAGGTCTAATCTATACAAGTTTGTTTCTACCCTAAAAGCATAAAAATACATTTGTACACCCATTAATATTTTTGACCCTTATATTAATGGCCATCGTAAGAGACCGTAACGCATCATGATATACCGTAAGACCCCTCGTTCCTCCTCTCATTCTGTTATTGCTTCATAAACACAACAAAATGAACATTGCACTATGATTAGTAGGGTCACTTTGTTTCCGAAAATAAAATTTAAAAAAATCGGTCGCCACACGTGTCTCAATCTGCAACGCATGGAAATACGGCCATGTGCTCTTTCAGACACATCTCCGGATATCGGTATTATATTTTTAATCGTTTATTAATTTGCGACGATGTAGGTTTAAGGCATCACTACCGTTAGAATGAGCCCAAACGATGATCATATCCATTTTCATGTTAAAAAGAAAAGTATTTCATACGGGGAACAGGTTCGAGACCAGCATCACTGGGGGCGACCGTGACAACCAGTGAATCTGACATTTTCTACACCGGTCCACGTTCACCACCTGACCCCTGACCAGATACTTAGGCAGAGTTGAGAAGAGCAGATGCCTTGATATATGCAGAGTCTGTGTGTGTGTGTGTGTGTACGTGTGTGTGTGTGTGCGTGTGTGTACGTGTGTGTGTGTGTGTGTGTGTGTGTACGTGTGTGTGTGTGTGTACGTGTGTGTGTATGCGTGTGTGTGCGTGTGTACGTGTGTGTGCGTGTGTGTGTGTGTGTACGTGTGTGTGTGTGTGTGTGTGTGTGTGTACGTGTGTGTGCGTGTGTGTGATACGTGCGTGTGTGTGCGTGTGTGTGTGTGCGTGTGTACGTGTGTGTGTGTGTACGTGTGAGAGAGAGAGAGAGAGAAAGTGGGGGGTGGGGGTGATCAGCAGTGTTCATTATGCCCTAATGGAAGAGAAAAGGGACGAATGAGTGATCCTCGTTCCCAGACTCACTCCAGCCCTGAGGGCAGGCTGGGTATGGCCGGATGCCTTACATGTGGAATGGAGCCTTTGCCTCACTGCTGGTAACTGCCATACTGCCCCTGTAGTGAAGAAGGAGGTGGGAGGGAGGGAGGGAGGGAGGGAGGGAGGGAGGGAGGGGGGGGGGGGGCAGTGGGTTAATGTCACATGTGGTCTTTACTGCACTGAAACATCATCTAAAGACAGCTTTTCTTTTCTTTAAAACAAAAAGCAAGATGCTCATAGGAGTATCCGAAATGGCATGTTGATGTCATCGATGTAGAAGCCGAAACCAGTCGGGCTCGTGTTAAAATTGCGCAAGTCACCAATACCGAAACAGTCCAGCAGATGGCGGCATGGCACTATGCGCGAGGAGAAAGCTACGTGTGAAAAATGGAAGTGAGCTTGTTTCAAATGTGTCAAGATGACTGTAGGAATAACTCAGTTTGTCTGACTTGTAAACTTACTGTTCACAATGCCATTTTATAAAACATTTGGCAAACTTCAGCGTTTTACATGTATATTTCTAAACAGGGGTCGAAAGCAGATTATTTTCTGGGCTACCCAGGTGGTTTCACAAGCTACAAAAAAAACAACCAAGAAAAAAAATAAAATCAAAATTCAAAGCAATTATTCTACATCAATAGTTCCATATATAAGCTGCAAATTGCACTGGATCAACATGTTATATTGCTCACACAGTTGGTTAAAATGTAAATCATGTCAGCCGACAATAGAACAAAAGTGACTGGGTAATGCACAGAATTATTGCTGTCTGTTTGTTAGACAAACTTCTTAAATGTGGGAGATTATTCTGGTCCGTGTGGCAAAACATCAGTATGTTACGTTTTTGTTTTTTTCCCTCCTGCTCAGAACAACTGTCTCTCATTCCCTCTGAGGACCTTTTTTTGGGAGTATTTCGACCCCTGATTACAAAAAACACTGTAAAATAAGGAGAGGAAGAACAGAACACAAAGGGGGGGGGAGGGGGGGGGCAATGAAATAAAAAGAACATCAAGAAAATCTAGCATAGGATGACTAGATTTGAATTCGGTGTCTTGCAACAGCAACCATTACCTTCAGGCCATACAGATCTAGTCAGGGGAGGGGTGAAAAAATCGCTCCTTAATTCCTCATGAGGGCCTGAATTTCAGAAATAAAGACATCAAACAGCAGCCCTGGCTCAGCGGAGGACCACACTGCAGCCAACAGGACAACACGCTCTCCCCCCCGCTCTCTACCCATCACTGCCTCACGCCTGATGCTACGGCTACCTACGGGGGGGGGGGCAACTTCCTGCAGCACGCACGCCCCCCCCCTCCTCCCCAGGAGTCCGGAAAAGCCCACGCCGGGCGTGTCCTCTCGGGCCTCCAGATCACATGACCCGCACCACGGGCTCTTCTGGCTCTGGTGAAGTCACAGGGAGACGCAGACGGACCGCATGCACTACACACGGGACGCTGGGTCACCTGACCAGCGCCCCACGGCTGACGAATGCGCTAACTAACCTTCAGACGGCCTGCAGTAAACTAGCAAAAGCAGGCAAGCGGAGCTTCACGGTCTCTATTTTACACACACGCATCACTGGCATTTCCCCCCCTTCCCCCCCCACCCCGAAACCGCCCGGTCGTACCTGGTCGTAGCCGTAGGACCGCTGCTGCTGGCCCTGGGGGGGGCCGGGCTGGGGCGGCCTGTAGCCCGCGTACTGCTGCCCCTGCCCCTGGGGGTAGTTAGGGTACTGCCCTGGCCCGCCCTGGGAGGGACCTGAGAGAGAGCGGGCGAGAGGAGAGAAGAAGAGAGAGGGGAAAGGAACATGAACACAAGGGCAAAAGAGTGAATGAGAGCTACGGAGGGGCAGAACCCCCCACTTGCCAGTCAGGAGCGCTAACCCTTCAAGATCGCAAATATGTGACTATAACATTCTTAACTGAACATTCTAATGCTGATGTCACAGTCACTACTGGTGACTGAAAGCAGTGGAGTTCTAGAACACTGACTTGTTCTAGAAAAAAAAACCCACGCAAGCTGAAGCTGATGGAGGCAGAGTAGCTGGAGGCGGAGTTGTTGTTTCAGACATTTACAAGGCCGAGGCACACTCACGCAGTCACAGAACGTGCCGGGGCACACTATGGGACAGTGTGTCTGGTCCTGACACAGCTCTCCGCTCTGTTAAACTCAGCTCCGCAGAGGCAGGCGGGCTGGGTTCAGCAGTGTGGAGACGGCAGCGTGAGGGGCTGCCTTTGGGGGTTCATTAAAAGCAGGACGGAGCATTACACACAGCCAGACACCTGCACTTCACACCGTGCCCGAGCAATTACTCCCCCCTCCCCCACCGTCACATCAGGAGGAAAACAGAATATACACTTTAACCTTGTAGGTGTTCCTGGTGTGTGTCTGCATCACACACTCAGACAGACAGACAGACAGACACACACACGCAAATACAGACACACACACGGACATGCACGCATACAGACACACACATGGACATGCATGCACACACACACGCACACACAGACACAGATACAGACACAGACACACACACACACACAGACACACGCAGATGGTGCTGATTCCACAGTAGACCCCACTCCTGGAGCCCTAATTACTGAGATGTGGAGGGCCAGGGGCTGGCTGTGCGGGAGGCTGACAGGATTAAAGCTCCTGGATGAGTCCCGCTCAGCCCGCCCCCGAGGCTCAGCCCATCAGCCGACCCCCGTCTCCTCGAGAAGCGCGCCGCTGTCGCCGTCCCGCAGCGATGCACCGCAGTCGCCCCCGCACGCGTCCGTCGCCGAAACGCCGCGCCTCTCCCCCCCCCCGTCCTCCACGTGCAGCGTCGCCGCGGAAACGGACAGGTAACCGCGCGGCGACACGCCCGGCGAACACGTCATTCACCCCGCTCCCCGGCTGTTCCCGCGGCTACGCCTTTTCACCGCAACCACAGCCACACATCCGTACACATCCACTTCAGGTTGCGTGGGAACTATTGTGAATGAGACGCAACGAATGTACTTTCAAACAGGAACACAAGGGACAACGTTTACAGACCACAGCCCAGGTTTCAGGTTATTTATCAAAGGCAGCTATTTGCAGCTGAGGTTTAACTAGCCACTGTCTGTTCTCACTGTGTTGCACTCCTCATTTAAAAAAAAAAAACTTACTCTTTCCAAACTGTTTTTTTCTTTTTTTTTTTTAACCTTTTAAACAATGCCACAGCAAGCAGAGATTGACCCAATGCAGCATTTACACTTCAACCCAACAACCCTTAGCTTCCCAGGATCACCAAACTTTACGAAACGCACGGCATAGCTAACAAAACCCCTCTCAGCCAATCAGACGCAGCCGGCCCAAGCCGTCTCTTGACACATCTACGTCGGCAGTCAGAAGAGAAGCGGGAGCGAACGGCGAGCAAACGCTCAAGAGTTAAACGACGCTGGGGGGCCCACCATATCCCTGCTGTTGCCCGGGGTAGCCCTGTTGCCCTGGATACTGCTGCTGCTGTGGGGGGTATCCCTGTGGCTGGGGGGGGCCTTGCTGGTAGGCCTCCTGCTGCTGTGCGTACTGGGAGTTACCTGCGGATAAGGGGTGGGGGGTGGGGGGCGGGGTCGGGAGAGAGACACACAGGTGGAGGTGAGCCCCGTGCGTTTCGGCCACGCCCGTCCCATTATGAACAAATCCAGAAGCACACACAAGACAGCGTTCTGCTCTCACGCTTCACATGACAAGCGACAGCGACAGCAACGGCAAACAACAGCGACTACTGAACAAAAACGACCAAAAACAAAAAAAAACAAACAAAACAAAACCAAACAAAAGAAACAAACCGAAAAAAAAAACATAAAACAAAGGAGAACAGCCTTGGTGCACACACACACACAGAAAAAAAGCCTTTTATGTTCCTCTGAACTACAGTATCTTGGTTCCCTGCCAACAAGCATTACAAAGAACTGTAACAACCACATTATTTAAAAAGAAAAAGACGTAACAAACAAAGGCTGGGGGGGGGCAGGGGGGCTAGAATAAATGCGAAAATTACATCTGCAATCACATACAGACAGCATAGGACATTAACATGTAAATAAAGGCATAAAGAGAGACAGTGACAGTGAAGACAAACTAGCTACACATATTCAGCAAGCTGTTTCAGCTTCCACTGAGCCTCACAAGAGCGGCAGAAAGGTTTCTGTGGGTCTCATCAGTGCTCAGCTGTTACTGCTCATGGGCCTCTGGGGGGGGGGGGGGGTCTAAGCTTGCGTACTGATCATCAGTTAGAAAAGTTACGTATTCCTACTGTAAGCATGGCAAAGCAGAAATAAATAAATAAAAATGTGCTGTTAGGTTTGATGTGAAATCTGGACAATTAGTGTTCTGTAGCAGATTTGCTAAGAGTTTAAAAAATATATAGATACATATATATATGCATTTAAAAAAAGCTAAAAATAAAAATGCAGAAAAAGTGGTCTTGTGCAGTGCTGTGTTTTTGCTCAGGTGTCCTGTCTGTTGAGGAGAAGCTGGCCTGTACGTGGGTAACTGTGGGAAGGTATATAGATACCTCCTTCGTAGTACTGTTGTGAGGACTCCTCATAAGGCCTATCGTAGCCCTGATCAGGATACGATGGTTGTTGAAAACCGTAATCATTATGACCTACATCAATTTGACAAGAAGATAAGGAGAAATGTTAATGTTCTCGGCTAAAAAAAATTAAAAATTAAAAAATTAAAACGTATCAAAAGATAAAATTCAATGAAGGAGGGAAAAAACGTATTTATCAAAGAAAGCAACAATGTATACATTAACATATACATGATCTGTAAAAAAAAATAAAAATAGATATCAATGTGTGCATGTCATCACCAACATTGCTGTTAATATTCATTCTGAAAAGCAGAAACGTAGTATTTCGATGGTCTTCATTGAGATTGATAAAGCAGCACTGAACAGTTCTTCCTGAAAGGTTTTGAAAAATATTTGTAAAAAGATTCTGCTCCTTACGTTTCTCCATCAGATGTGAACAATATGAACTTCTACGAGGCTTTCTGATCGTTTAATTATCTCAGACTCGTTAATGAACAGGTACGAGTGGCAGGACTTCTATTCGATTTGATCACTCTCTGAATATAAAAAAGTGAAGTTTCAGGGTACACTAATAAAAGGCAAATGTGACAAAAGAAACCTAGAGGCCATGAATTTCAAAGGATTCTGTCATCTGCAGCCAGCACGGAAAGCAAAGAGCATGCTGGTCTAGCGGTTTAGGGGAGAAAACCACAAAGGTGGTGCGTACGGGGGGTCCGGGGTGGACTGCGGGTAACCAGGCCTACAGGCCATGCCGTTGAGCAAGCTCAACCACATAAAGGCAAGAGGAGTCTGAAGGGTACTTGTGTGCCCACTGAACTCAGCAGAACTTACTGCACAGAAAAGCAACATAGTTTGATTTTCTACAACAGGCTAGCTAGCATTTCTCGTTTCACACTCCTGTCATTTAACACAAATACGTACCTGCATTCGCAATTTCTTAACTGAGGGTTAAAAGTGAAGTACGGCAACACGTGCTAACTCAAATATGTTCGCTTCCGTCTTACTTGGAAGATTTCTATAGTCGACCTGGCTCAGGAAGCGGCCCCAGTGCAGGCAGCGATACGAGCGTGACCTGCGTTTGAGGATCCCCTCGACATGCACGCTACCTACGACCACAGGCTCTCTCCACTGTGAGAAGGGACAGGTTACCACCAGGGCATTGCTCTGCATTCCCACCTTCTGGCGCTCCTTGTCCTCCGTGACTGTACTGCTCCCCGTAGTAGTCTTCCTGTCCTGGGTACTGCTGAGGGGGTCCTGCACATACACACACACACAGATATGTGCACACACACAGGGACATGCACACACATACACACACACACAGATATGTGCACACACACACACACATACACACACACAGATATGTGCACACACACAGGGACGTGCACGCACACACACACACACACACACACACACGTAGGGACAGAGACAGACAGACACACACATATACATATGGAAACACACATGCATACATATGTATGGATAAACACACACAAATGTGAACAGGTATACACACACACATACACAAATATATGTACAGGTATAAACACGCATACATATATACGGAAAGTCACACATGCACACGAGACAGATGTGCAAACACGTACAAGGAAACGCATATGGACAGACAAACGTACATGTACGACGCACGCGTACGCGCACACACACACACACACACACACACACACACACGCACACACATTCACAGAAGGGGAGAGAGTAGAGCTCAGTACACACGCATGTCCAGCTGGATCTCACACAGCACAGAGGCGGTCTTGCTGGACGCTGGTTAAGTGTGTCGCACGAGCCTTCCTGACCAGAGACACACAGACCCTCCCAGGTCTGTTACAGAGGCATTTAATCACACACACACACACACACACACACGCGTGCATTTCACTCATATGCACAGTTACACGCTCAGTTACAATAGTGCACACAATCCCAAAATCATAAAACCCCCTACCCTCAGCAGTGCACATACGTAGTGCCACTACACACTCCTGCGTCTGGGACGCACTCCTGCGTCTGGGGGGGTTCACGTAAAACTGGGAGGGGATCCCAGGCAAAAAAAAACCCAGAACTGGGCAAGTCTGCGGTCTCCGGGGTAACCAGCAGACTGGAGCACTCTTAAAAGGACAAATAAATGCAGGCGAAAACAGTCTAAAGGAGAAGAGGGCCTCATTATGAAGCGTCAGGCACAAGCCCGCTTTGGGACAAGTCGATGATGACCAGGCATCGGGGGAGGAGAACGCATGACAGGGACTGTTAAAAACAGGCTTTTTGGATTTTCGCTAAAGAGTGTGTCCATGCTCTGTGAGGCTCATCTCATCGGTGTCCCTGTCTGTGAAGGACGTCCCACAGGTCCGGGCCTCTGCTCTGAACAGCGCCTGACCTACGCAGCCTGGGGCGCGCTGGGGATTTTTTTGGGCGGTAAGCAAACCCAGGTCCACGGCTCGCGTGTAATTAGGCCCCGGGGCCTGGATTATGCGTCAGGAGTGCTCTGGCACGGGCCGGGGGGGGAGGGGGGAGGGTGAGTGGAGAGGAGAGGGAGGAGAGGAAGAGGAGGAAGGGAGGGGAGAGGGGAGGGTGAGTGGGCTGAGCGTGGGCTGAGCTGCAGCTCAGAAATAATGACCCGGAGACACAGAGTCAGCCCCACACAGAGGAGAGAGAGGAGAAGAGGAAGGGAGGGGAGGAGAGGTGAGAGGAGGAAGGGAGGGGAGGAGAGGTGAGGGGAGGAAGGGAGGGGAGGAGAGGTGAGGGGAGGAAGGGAGGGGAGGAGAGGTGAGGGGAAGAAAGGAGGGGAGGAGAGGTGAGAGGAGGAAGGGAGGAGAGGAGAGGAGAGGTGAGAGGAGAGAGAGGAGAAGAGAAGAAAGGGGGAGGAAAGAGGAGGAGAGAGAAGAGCAGAGTCTGGCTTTACCTTGCTGAGGGGGTCTGTACGGAGGCATGGGCCTCTGTCCCATCACGTGGTTCCCCTGGCTGACCTGTCCCATCATGCCCATGGGGTTCTGCTGGCCCTGGTAGTGCTGGGCGCCCCCCGGGGGCATGCTGTACTGCTGGGTGGGGGGCTGCTGGTGCATCATGGGACCTGGGAACACAGAACCAGCGTGACCTTCACATAGGAGCAGAGGGGGACAGGAGCAGTGGTAGGGACAGAAGCAGTGGCAGGGACAGGAGCAGTGGCAGGGATGGGAGTAGTGGTAGGGACAGGAGCAGCAGCAGGGACAGGAGCAGTGGAGAGGAGCAGTGGCAGGGACAGGATCAGTAGTAAAGGATTAGTGGAGAGAAGCAGTGGCAGGGACAGGAGCAGCAGTAGGGACAGGAGCAGTGGTAAAGGAGCAGTGGAGAGGAGCAGTGGTAGGGACAGGAGCAGTGGTAAAGGAGCAGTGGAGAGGAGCAGTGGCAGGGACAGGAGGAGCAGTGGTAGGGACAGGAGCAGTGGTAAAGGAGCAGTGGTAGGGACAGGAGCAGTGGTAAAGGAGCAGTGGAGAGGATCAGTGGTAGAGACGGGACTGGCAGAGAGGAGGGGCGACGGTACCTTGGCTGGGCTGCATGTTCATGTTGGGCCGCGGCCCGTAGCTGCCCATGGGCTGCCCCTGCGTCATGTTGATCTGGCCCTGGGCGGGCATGCCCTGGGAGGAGGGCACGGCGTGGCTGTACCCGCCCATGGACCCGTGGCTGCTGGGGGCCACGGTCATGCCGCCGGGCTGCATGCTGGGGGGCTGGCTGGGGCCCTGCATGGGCATGTGGTTGGGCCCTGGGAACAGCAGCACACAGACGTTACAGCCCTGAGCACTGAGCACTGTAGGTACCTCCGGAGGTCCTCGCACCCAACCCTGCCGCCCCCCCCCCCCCCACACCATGCCATACTTGGATGGACCAGCTGCAGACAGAGAGAAGTCTGCAAGCTGGTGAGCTGGGTGACACTGGGTCCTAGGACGCACGCACGCACGCACGCACGCACGCACACACACACACACACGTTTACGGGCGCCTTTAGCTTCACGCCCCGCAGCCGAGCGAAAATGAAATAATGGAAGATGGCCTACCCCAGTGCTTGACAACGTGCGCCACTTGTGCCTCTGCCCCTCCAAAACCATTAGACACGGATCATCATTCCACTAATCGCAGTGCCTGGGCTCAAGAGCCTCGCTGCAGCCAGACAGCCGTGGTGAGCACAGGGCCACACGGTGACGATCGCGGCCTAATTAAATCAAACCGTGGCGGCTCAGAAGGCTCACGGACGTGCCGTGTTTGTGTTTGCTGCGTGAGGGACGTCGCGGGCCCGGCCCGTGTGCTCCAGACCCAGCGTTGGGTAATCAGATCACCATAAAGAGCCGGAGAAACGGGCCTATGGGACGGGAGCGGCGGGAGCGGGCCGTTCTGACGGGCAGTCCTAAAGCCCGCCGGGTTACTGGCGCATTCGCCGACCTCTTGCCGCGGCTCCCACGGCCCCGCTGATATTTTTAGGCGGCGGAAGGAGGCGGAGGAATGTTCGTCATCCCGAGGACGCCAAACGCAGGCCGGAGCCAGCGGCGCTGGGCGCGGGCGCGAGCACAGACCGGTTCCAGCCGGTTCTCCCGCTCGGCGCAGGAATGCCGTGAATGCGGCGCTCGTCGTGACAGGACACGCCGTCTATCGCACGCGAGCACACGAGCACACGCACGCACATGCACGTACACGCACGTACACACGCACACGCACGCGCACGCGCACGTACACGCACGCAGGCAGACAAAGGGAGAGACGGCGAACCTCCCCAACGGAACGATGGGGAAAAAAAACAAAAAAAAAAACTGTTATGTCACCAGTGGCGCAGATTCCCTCGGGTCATGCGGTGTAACGGGGTTGCTAGGCAACCCTGCTGAGAGACGGGGGGGGCAGGCTCTTACCAGGCATCTGTCCGTTCATCTGGCTCTGCATGTGCGGGGCTGGGGGCCCGCCGCTGACCATCCCCTCAGTGGGCATGCTGTGGCCGTGGGGGGGCTGGGGGGCCCCGCTCTGAGTCATCGCGCCCGGCCCCATGGGCATGCTCTGTGTGGGTGGCTGCGGGGGGGGAGGGGGGGGGACACAACACAGCGCAGTTACAGAGGTCCCTGCAGCCTCCCGGCAATGCACACAGACAACAGACACACTAACAGCAAACCGGGGAAAGAACAAAGTGGAGAGAGGCCAGGAGGGACAGGGGGGAGAGTGTGTGCGCGTGTGCGTATGCGTGCATGTGTGTGTGTGTACGTGCATATGTGAGCGCGTGTACGTGTGTGTGCGTACGTTCCTATTCATGTGACAGGAGGCGGACTCTGAGACATGAGGAGACCTGCACCCCAGCACGCCAGATCTTCCTGCCCCAGCACAGCCGCGAAAAAGCGCCGCTGCCATGGAGACCAGCTGTGGGGCGGGGAGTTCACGGGCGACTGTGAGGTCACCCACCGACCTTCCCTGGGCTTTCAAAAAGCGCCTTGAAGCCACAGCAATGCAGTTTTTGTGCCGTTGTGTTGTACGACAATTTACACTGAAGTCAACCTAGCTGGCTAGGTGAGGAACGGTCCCGCTGAAGTGGTGTATGCAACCCCAGCGCCGAGAGAGAGAGAGCGGAACTTTATTTCAGTTAAAAAAAGTTAACAGGTCCCGTTCCTGCCGTTTCTTATCAGCCAGCGACAGAACGCTCCAAATCCCCCCGGTACCGATTCGAGCCGTCCGCCCGCCATTCACAAAGCCGGCGCGTGATTGGAGGAGAAGGCTTCTCTCTCTCTCTCTGTGCCTCCCACGCCGGATGAGAAGCTACGGAGGACACAAATCGCATCTACCTTCTGGAGTAAACCTGAATACACGCTCTGCAGTAATCCTGACGCACGGAGCACCTGTCATCCCGCTACCCACAAACCCCCCCACCCGTGACTGTGACGAGGACCTTCGCGGCGCGACGGACGTCAGGGCCGGGACAAAGACGACAGACGTCCCGTTCCCGTCCCACACAGCCCTCAGATAGCCGAATTACACGCTCCCCTTGCCCTGGGGCTCTGCTCTTTCCCCATTCTCCTCTCTCATTTTTCGGCGTAGGAGTTCTCTACCTTACCGACCGACGTTCCGAAAATCCGCCCCGACACCCGACACGAGGGGCAGAGGGGACTCACGGCGGGACGCGGAACTCATCCGCGCGGATGTGCGCACGCTCGCATTATCCCCGCATTCTTTCGGCTGCCACGGCAACAGGAAGCTCTTTCAGATCCGCGGTTCCACACAAGCGAGCAGAGCCATGCATGACAACAGCGTGCTCGCCATATCATTCAAATTTGCATACGCGCATCAAAATTCTATCCCGTTTTTTGTTTTGTTTTTGTACCACGCAGGCACTCCGCGTGAATCACCTAATCCTCCTCGAAATTTCCTTTCCAAATTAAAACGCTGTCAGGAAGAAAACTAGCAGACACTTAGAGGACCCTCTTATTCAGAGTGACACCTACAATAGGAATAAAGCTTCATGAACTTCATACAAAGTCAACGGCTCAAATGCATGTTTTGTTTGTGTTACACACCGAAATTCCCTGCCCTGTTAGATGTTTCCATAACATTTTTCCATATTTAGTTATTTTATAACTCAAGAGATTATTCAAAAAAAGGAGCCACAGCATGTTCAATGTTTCAGCCTAAAATGGGTTGAAACGCTCCTCTGTGTATTTATTTATTTTTTTATCTTTTTTATTTGGGAGCAACTAATGCTGAGTGTGTATTCCATTACCTTTTCCTATGCTGATATTTTAAGCTGCATCAGCATTACTGTTTGATTGAGCATGCATTAATATTTTTCACTTCCCAAACTCTTCTCTTAACCTTGCTTACACTGCAGTACCACTCCTGACAAAACTAACGGTACATTTCAAAGCACGATTTTCACTCGCAAAATACAACATCGCATTTTAAAGATTATGCACGACGCAGCACAAAGGAAAAGGGGAGGGGGGAAATGAAGATTTCCTTTTGCTTAGCGGTGATGAAAATCACAGAGCCGGCTAGCAGGCAGGTAGGGCTTGGAAGCAGATCAATGCGAACGCTGACGCAGACGTATCCCGCGGACACGTACTTTAACATTCCCGAATGCAAGAGACATTAAAGCGGGTAAACAGCCTCTGTGTTGCGCAAGTCCGCGAGATGTTTGCAGCCGTGTGTGTTTTTTCGCCGTGCCTCGCGGAAAGGAAACTAACGGGAATAAGAACGCTCAAGGTCACGCCTCCCTTCGCCAGATACTCACGGCAGGCAGCAGCGACTGCATGTTCTGATTCGAGTCCGCTATCGTAGCCAGGTACACCAGATTTCTGTGCAGCATCTGCTGATACCTGTTGAGTCAAACAGACGGATTTTAAAAGCAACAAACACAGATTTGTAACCACTAAATGTCTTTCGGGTCCCAGAATATTTTCTTTAATATTACTCGTATATAACTTTTTTTTGCTCCACTCACAAGTCGTCCTTTATTCTGTATTACTCATCATGGAAAACATATCAAACACCAAAAGAAACACCAGGCATAAACCGCGCGCGTGTGTGTGTAAACACCACTTACTGTGAACATTCTGCAGTTTTTCCTTTGCTTTGGAAGTCCATTATACACTGAATTAACTGGTTGTTCTCATCAAGCAGCTGAAAAATACAAATAAGTTTGTCAGAGAAGGACAAATCAAATCCAAAATAAACAATTCTTGTATTTAAGCTACCGAAGCACAGGCACCAAAGGGGGAGTCAAACTTCAGGGCTTTTTAAAATTTGATTACTTTACTGTACATGTTCAACTGCAGCAAAGGACATTTACATTAGTTTCTGATAACCTGTCGGCTTTACAATAGCACGGGATTATTAGGGGGTGTACTGTATGGCCTACAACAAGAACAAAAGCACCTGCAGAGAAGCTTGTACATTGATGCTCTGCCTCCAATTGTCATATATCTATACATTACATGCTTATTCTTCAAACGGTTACATTCAATATAATTTTGGTTGAAAGTATTTCTTACGACCCATGCAACCTGAGACCACGGCACTCCAGGAAAGAAGTACCTGGATGTTGCTAAAAACTTATATTTGTTTATAATTATGAATAAGTACCATAAATGTAATGACCTCATATATAATGCTTCTGGAAACGTAACCAGAGAGGTTATGTTGCTACTTAAAAATCCTGAAAGTGAATTAGCCTACTCCTTTAAGCATTTCCCTCTCGTGCATGTATGGCTTCGTTTATTACTACACAAATAGACTATATTTATATAGTAAATCTCGAAACACTTCGGTTTTGCTAGACACAACAGTACTACAAGCAGCTTCACTTCGAGATAAATAATATAGCTACTCAGGCCTTTTCAATAGTTTCATCTAACCGTTTTTAATGACAATAACGGGAGTTTTTGGTTTTAAAAGAACCTCAATACACTCTGCACCATAAACTCATTATTACGCCAATATCTGCCGTTACTGTCTCAACAGTTCACACAAAGGCAAATTAGCTTAGCGTTCAGCATCGGAGTAACTAGGCCTCCATCTTTTCGCTAGCAAGCTAGCTAACGCTAAAAACAAACATCTCCCTGAGCAATCATTTTAAGATTTCCTTCCATAGCTTCCCACTACTCGGTGTCCACGCCCATTCAGTAGCACACGTGAAGTTTATTTTCACTTCTTTTTACAGCACAGCCGACTATTAAAGCCAGGATCATTGCAAACAAATAAGCCAGCTAGCTAGTTAGCCTAGCTGTCTCTTCCATTCTCCCTGAGCGACTTTGAATTGTGGATGAAGCGATAGCCAGCTAGCCTGCTAACCTCCTTGCGCTGTTCTCGGTTTCGCGTAAATTAATTACCTTCTGTATAGCCGCGGGTGTTATATCACCCTTTCCCCGTTGTCTGTGAGCCGCGAAAGCCACCGACATGGTAATTATCCCGAGCAAGACAAGAAGTGAAAATGTAGTCCAAAACGGCAAAATTTAGTTAGCTTAGCTCAGACCACACAGTACAGAATGGGCTGTATTTCTGTAATGTAACGTTCCACGCAAGGGGAGGTGACAACAAAATTCAAAAGAACATTTTCGAAACATTCCATAATTTTAACTTTGTAACAAAGTATTTCTGTGTTCTCTTTACTTAAATTTTCACTTGGTTATTAAAGCACTTAATTCTATATATGACTTGCATTGTTTTACTAATAATACAATTTTCCTACTTCCCCTGCGCGGAATGATTTGCTCTTGTGCTCAAACTGGAGACCAGACAGAGCCGCAAGAGAAAATGGGCGAGTGGTATGTTCTGAATGTGGGGGCGTCTGACCCGGTCTATGGAATCGTCTGTCAAATGAAGTAGTAATACCGGTGCTGTGTTTTCACTCTACACTGAAACGCGCAACTAAAACTTCACCGCACAAGTCATGGAACAATAATGAATCTCGGTCTCTCTGGCTTTGCACAAGGGGCGATTTTCCAAAAAACCTCACCTTTGGTATCATTATTTTTTTAAATCTTAAATAAATATAAATTTTCTAAAAACAATGTTTAAAGTTGTTGGTAAAACAACAGACAAATGTTAACGTTACATATATTGACGTTAACGTTACATATATAGCACGCAGGTTAATTAAATGTATTTAACTCAATTGTTAATAAAGTCCAAAGAAAAAAAAACTCAGTTAAATTTATCATCCAAGACTAATGATGCAGTAAAATCATTTTGTAACGATTATGTTCCCAATCTATAATCTGGTCCCCTACATCTGGGGGAAACCCCAGCCCTGCAAAATTGATGTTCTGACCCAGGGGCCACTGGCTATATGTTTTGATGCCTAATTAACATAAGTAAAAGCAAAAAGTGAAACTTGAATTTATTCTAAATAAGAAAGTACTACGTTGTAAAAATGTTTAGAAACAAATTGCAAAAAGTGTGTTTTTTAACAGACACAATACACCGGATTCAGTATTACAATTTTCACTCTTATGTAAACCACACCTATTGCTAATAAAATTTGGTATCATCCGAGTTCACGGTTCACACGCATGCGTACTAGGTGAGAAAACCCGCACAATTGAACGGGTGCGTTTCGGATTATTTAGTTTTCGCGAAATTAGCAGGGTATTTCGACGTAGGATGGCTGCAAGATATGACAGAGCTATTACAGTATTTTCCCCGGATGGTCATCTTTTCCAAGTTGAATATGCCCAGGAGGCCGTCAAGAAAGGCTCAACTGCTGTGAGTTTGTTATAACTTGGCTACCTGGCTTGGTGGTGCTCCAGTCTTTGCTAACATTAGCTACTTGTTTGCCCACACAGTCGGCTAATCTTCGCGAATAGTGTTAATGGTTTAAATTAACTTGCCGATGATCGCTGGTTGTAAAGTAACATGTTTATCTGAATAGTATTTGCATTATTTATATTTCCAGAAGTCGGAGAAACCCCTGTGGCAACTAAGCATGACTTGCATGTTTTTAGCGAGTTAGCTAAAATAGCTAACAAAAGGAGCTGTGCTATGTACTGCCAGTACGCATACCACTTGTTGACAACTTTTGGCCATGTACAATCTCATATTTATCTAGTTCGCCAATACGTGTTGAGTTGATGTTTTACTGGCTGGGTCTCACTGTTGAATGGACTGCTAGTATTTGCAAGCAGTTAACTAGACAAGTAGGCAACATTTTTAAATGATTGTAAATTCATTGTCAGTGTCAAACTTGATGCATATAATACGATTTGAACTTCCCAAAGGCAATATTCCTTGTGTCAAGGTATGTCTTTGATCCTTTTTCCAGGTGGGTATCCGCGGTAAAGATATTGTAGTTCTGGGCGTTGAGAAGAAATCTGTTGCAAAGCTGCAGGACGAAAGAACCGTGCGAAAGATCTGCGCACTGGATGAACATGTCTGCATGGCGTTTGCAGGTATGGTGTATTTTTTATACCGAACATTATATGTTTTCACATTTGTTTGCATTGATTGGCACATGAATACTTGTCATTAACCCTTTAAAGTTTAAAATTTGTCTGAATGGCAAAATTATATGACAAGAGCAGGTAAATAATGGTCTTACTCTAACTCCCTTGTAGGTAACTTGACAAAATGACCAACAGGGAAAAAAAAGCCCTCATCATGCATTGAAAAGCTGGAACGGACTGTTTCCAGAGCAACTGAAAGACGTCTGATTGGCATTATTTCCTTTCTCCTTGCCCAGGCTTGACAGCGGATGCTCGTATAGTGATCAACAGAGCCAGAGTAGAGTGTCAAAGCCATAGGCTGACTGTGGAGGATCCTGTTACTGTCGAGTACATCACACGGTACATTGCAACCCTAAAACAGGTAGGCACCTGACACTTCCCAAGGCCACGGGACTGCTGTTAAATGATACTTAATGGATTCAAGCGTACTTTATTCAGAAACTAAATATTAAAGTGAAAGTTTGATGTGTGGTTGTCACCCAAACATGCTTTTTTGGGAGCTTGACGCCTGGTATAGATATTCTTGATTATTGCAGGTATTACCATTATCATTTGTGAGTACTTCATGGTTTAAAATGGATGAGCTGGTGAGCTTCTCCTGGTGTATGGGTCGGGTTACCCAGATTTACTAGCGTGCAGCCTTGCCTTACAAACAAGATTCGCAGGAAATAAGCATGAGTGTACAAATAAGTTTCTTCTTCCCTTTCTCGCTGTAACAGCGATACACTCAGAGCAACGGACGTAGACCGTTTGGCATCTCGGCGTTGATTGTGGGTTTTGACTACGATGGAACTCCAAGGCTCTACCAGACTGACCCTTCAGGAACATACCATGCGTGGAAGGTGCCTATTTTTATTTATTATTATTTTTATTCTTATT
This sequence comes from Anguilla rostrata, assembly GCF_018555375.3. NCBI lineage: Eukaryota > Metazoa > Chordata > Actinopteri > Anguilliformes > Anguillidae > Anguilla > Anguilla rostrata. The sequence continues at coordinate 63,198,723 of NC_057936.1, forward strand.
CTTCATCCATATTATTCTTGTCTTAATGGAGGTGTACTGGTACTCTTATTGCTAAAGTTCAATTTGGATGGTAGTGTAGTGTAATGGGTAAGAAACTGGTCTTGTAACCTAAAGGTCACAGGTTTGATTCCCATGTGGGACACTGCCACTCTACCCTTGAGCAAGGTACTTCACCCGCATTGCTTCAGTATATATCCAGCTGTATAAATGGATGCAATGTAAATGTTATGTAAAAAGTTGTGTAAGTCGCTCTGGATGAGAGCGTCTGCTTAATGCCTGTAATGTAATGTATGTGTACCAAGAAATAAGAGGATTGCAATATTTATAATATGTAGGATTTGCTGCAGTTGTTTTGCTTCTGACCAGAAAAATTAGGTTTCTTTGTTTTATTACTGATGTAGGTGATTTTCCAATGTGTTGATTTTTCTCTCTTTCAGGCAAACGCAATCGGTCGCAGTGCTAAGACAGTGCGAGAGTTTTTGGAAAAGAACTATACGGAGGAGGCCATTGCAAGTGACAATGATGCAATCAAGCTTGCAATCAAAGCTCTGCTCGAGGTAAGGAAAGCTGCTCTTCTATGAATTCCCATGATGTCCTAGGTTCTGGAGTCAATGCCATTGCCCCATGACTTTTTCCACTTTTCACAGATTTCTGACTTTTTACTTGCTGGTTTTTCTGTCCTGGCAGTATAGGACTCGGTTTAATAGTCTTACAGTACAATCTGAGCACCTGCTCCAAAATCACACAAGTTGCATGAATATGGTGCAGAAGCAGTTATCTCTGCTTTTACAACTTAATTGGTCCATTCGTGTTTTGTACTAGAAAGTAATTTACCTTCTGCAGATGTTGTGGTATATTTGAGGTTTGCTTTTTACAGTGAGGCAAACATGGTGTGTCTACATGACCATTCGTTTACAGGTTGTGCAGTCTGGGGGGAAGAACATTGAGCTTGCTGTCATCAGGAGGAGTCAACCATTGAAGGTAGAGCATTCTCTCTGGAACATTTCCCTTTATGAATTTGGAAATTAATCAGTTCTGTAACAATGACTAGTGCAGATTGTCAGGTTTTACTTTCTTTTTTCAGTTGTTTTCCTCCTGTGTATCACCGCCATGAGTGGCGATCATATTCTAGTTTTGTATGTGATGATATTACATGTTTCATATCCATAAATAAGTTTATTCTTTTATTCTCCCCTGCACATATTTATCTGTGTTTTAGTGTTACATTGCTGTAATTCTTTCTGTTTGGAGATGTGTGATCTGGTGCTTTTATTTAAAATGTTTATATTTTTTCCATATGCATGCAAGAAAAAGCCAGATACAACATGTATTGGTTCATACTGAATGTAAGAAAAGCACAGCGCACAAGGTATTATCTTTTTTTTTTCCTCATGTGGTCTGCTCTCCCCGCCCTTGTCTGCACTTTAGATTTTGGAGGCGAAAGAAATCGAAACGCTGGTGGCTGAAATAGAGAAAGAGAAAGAAGAGGAGGCTGAGAAGAAGAAGCAGAAGAAGCCCACATAAAACCGGCGTCTCCCCAAAACTGAAACTTGTTGGTGTGTGGGTGGAAAACAGCACTTAGTTTCAGCTCCAGATGTCATACCAAGTCTTTCAGTGTTTTTTTTTTTGTTAGATAAGCTATGAAAAGGTCAAGTAGCTCTGTCGTTATGGTCAGCTGCATGTTGTTCCGTTAGCCCTGAACATTAACTGATTTTCTTTTTTTCCCCCTCTCTTTTGAACACTAAGGATGCAATTTATAACAAAAAACAACTCAATAAAATATTTTGGTTTGTATTAGCTTTGTTTCTTTTGTTGTTTTTATTTAATTATTAGTTATTTGTTTTTGGTTTTGTACAAAATTAATGTAAAAGTTGGGTATTCACCAAATGCTCTTATCAAAAATCAGCGAAAGTAACATTGAATCATATATTTGCTTTAGCTGGTTCTGATAGCTGTTTGGGGCAAATTAGATTTTTAATCTTATTTCAGTGTTATAACTGGAATGTACAAAAACAAACTTGACTTTTCTGCCAAAAAACTCTCAAATTCTTAATTGAAAGGTCAGCTTCTGTAGTTTGACAAAAGACTAGTTTTGAGATGGGTAGGCCTGATGTTAAAGTGACCAGGTGTGGAGTTTGGGTAGAACGCAAGTCTTGAAGAACTAAGGGGAAAAGCACATCCATCACGCCTAGCCTAAACCAGGCTGATCTTTTCTGAGGTACTTGCTTTAGTTGTAATGTGTGCATAACTTCATGAAAAGCATATGCCCTGAAACTGGTGTAAAATATGGTGTATTTATCAACATGAAATCAACAGGTTTTCTTGTACTGCACTATTGCCTTGGCCTTTCCTTGGAAGTTTGCATATAGAACACTACTGATCTTAAGAAGCATTTATAAAAACATAGAACATTTTGAATACGTGTGAATAATCACATTAAAGTGCCGAGGTATAATTTGGCTTGCACTATATGTTACATTGCACAGAATTGTGCACGTAAACACGCCAAGACTGTCAGGACTCTCAGAAGCAATAGTAGGGGCGACATTTGTCATATTAGTAACCACCACGTGCAAAGCGAAAGAGTTTGCGCTTCGATCGCTGAGTTTTGTCATTGAACGAACACTGACGTAATTCCGCGCGAGTTGTATCATGCTGGAGTAGCCAATGGGTGCGAGTTAGCAGCGCGAATTCCAAGGTGTGTCACTGGTTTCAACTACGAGACTGCGCAGCTTCCACATGGCTATATAAACATGGCTGTGGGTGCCGTTGGACTGGCTGGTGATCAATTTCAGGAGGTAAAGTTATGCAAGTTTATAGGTTTGCTTTTTTGTGTAGATTTATTTGTATGGTTATTTTGTGCGGTCAACATACGTGTCTGTATTGCTTTGTGACTTCTTAGTTGGGCGGTTAAACTTTGTCAGCTAGCTTGGCCATGTGTTATAGGTAGCTAGCTCGCTAGCTGGATAGCGTGAAGTCACGTGCGAAACAGGCTTTGCGAAAGCAAGCTATGTGTTTTAGCTTGTTAAATGAAGCAACGCAACCAGGGCTAGCTAAAGCAATATTTTGAGTGTGGAGTCTTTAATGTTGTGACACGGCCAAAAACCATGCTGGTTTGGAAATGAAGAGCACATACTAGCGTTTAACTAGAGAACTATAGGTTTGCGAGTCCACGATGCATTTCCGTAGTTTAGCCCGCAACAGGGTCATGTTATTTTAACTTTGCCCTTCAGTGATCTTTTGTTAATTTTTCAGTTACGCGAAACGGCAACAAGTTGGAAATGTTAAGGTAGCTCGCGAAGACATTAGGAAACGAAAACAACCACCAGCGACGCCTATTAAAATGCCTGCACTTGAAACCTCGGTCAATTTGGAAGTTAAACAAATTCAATCACAAGAAGAGACGTGGAAAACGCAGCTTGTCAACGGCGGGGCGACAGATGTTTCCCTAAACTCGTTGCACAGGTTGAACGGCAGCGATGATGCCAGCGCGATAAAACCAGGAAGACTTGTCGAGGCACAGGCTGAAGCTACAGTAGCCCCGGCATCGAATGGCGAAAAGGTAGTTTCAAATGGACAGTCAACTGTAACCTCATTGAGACCAGAGTCCCAAGCGGTACAAAACAACAACAGCCTAACACTGACGCCCAGCAGTTGCAACGCGCCAGTGATTGTGTCAAAAACTCCAATTTCCGCAGCGCTTTCACTTTCAACGCCGAAAACTGCAGTCGCTCCTTTCGCGATGAATGCACACATTATAAACGGCTCAACAAACGTGCAGTCGGCTGTGAGCAACCCTGTGCCCAAGATAATAATGAACGCGGGACAGAGTGGAACGAACTCACCCGTAGTGCCGGCTAATAACGTTGTCCAAGGAAACTCTTCAGTGACACGTGTAGGCCAGCCGACGGTGACTGCAAGCACTTGTGGCCAAGTCAAGGTTGATATGAGCTTGGCGCCTACTTCTCAAGCTGTGGTTTCTACAATGACCGCTCCACAAGCCTCGAAGGTGACCAGAGTTGCCACTATTACCCAGACGCCGGGGAAAGGGGCTGTCATCGCCTTGCCACGGCCATCCACACCTCAGCCGACCGGTGCGCCGCGAGCACCTCAGACCACTTCTGTGCAGCTGCCTGCTAATTTTCAGATCCCGCAAGGTGAGCGTGTTGCGTTTTCCTTAAAATCTGTCAAACATCAGTCCTGCACTGGAGTTCTCCAGGAGCCCCTCCGGGTAAGGTTGGGTGTTGAGTTCAGTCAGTGTGCAATAGTTTCTTTGCATGCATATGGTCTGATTTTAAAATAAGTCGTTTTCCAGAGGCTGGTACGGCGTGTTTTTTGGTCATGACTGTGTGCTACACTTTTCATTAGCAATCCCAGTTGCTACGCTAAGAAACGGTGCCGTCTGTTGAGAGCGCTAAGCTGTGAATCTTTTGTTTAATTAATTAATTTTTTAATGATCTGGAGTACGTTTAGCTTGTGGAAAACGCACTATGCATTGTGTGTGCTCTCTTTGCTCCGCCCCCTTTGTCGTGCATTGCTGTCTGAGCTGCTGTTGACGCTGCTGTGTGTGCGCAGGCATGGTTCTGATCCGGAGCGACAGCGGGCAGCTGATGCTGGTGTCCCAGCAGGCCCTGGCACAGGCCCAGGCGCAGGGCATCATCCCCAGGGTGAACGCGGCAGCCAGGGCCCTACCCACTCCGGCCGCCGGTCAGGTGTGTTTCGGCTGCGGCTCCCGTTCCTCCTCCCAGCTCCCCCACACATACACGGTCCATGGGGTCCCCCCTGTAAGGCACGTTGCGGACAAGGCTGCACTGAATGAGTGGAGTGCCTCTCGCGTTCAGCTTTTGGGGATTCTTAGGCGCCCCAAATGTGCATTTTGGAGCTGTCTTCTTGTTTGCCGGTCCTCGCTGTGTGAAGTTACAAATGATGCCGTTTGATTGGCTGGTGTAACTGCTGGAACTGAAGCCATCGCTTGGCTTCAGTTATGCGCTTGGGTTTGGGGGTTGGGGGTTTGGGGTGGGGGGGGGTGCACTAAATGATGGATAGTGAAGCTGATTCAATTGCTCTTGCTCTCAGTGCTATTACTGATTGTTATTTAGGCTTTTGTTGTGATGTCATTTTGATCGCAGTCATGACTGCAGTCATGATGAGGAAATGCATGTAGCATTACGCAATGTTTGGACAGCAGTCAGGCTAGTATGAATAATAATATGAAAATATTGCCTCATGCTCTGCGGAATTCTGTCCAATTTTCAGTGGAAACATTACTCATCCTGTTTTTCCGTCTGTAGGCAACGACGATCGTTCGAAATTCGGAGGTTACACCTGTAATAAAGGTGCCCCCACCTCCAGCAAGCGGCACACCAGTGACCTCTTTCCAAAAGATGTCCGTTTTAAAGGTTGGTCATAATACTTTAACTGCACGGCTGATAAGCAAGCTGGAAATTCTCAACGTTTCTTGTCACAAGTCTCAAAGACTCGGGGTTCAGCAGAGATTGGTCTGGAGTCCGATGTGTAACGTGTTGTTTGTGGGTGGGTCAAAGGTTCGAACTGATCTTGCCACTCAGGCCAAGTCACTCTGTGTTGCATTGCTCTGTGCGTTACACTAAGCCCATCTGAGTGCCTTGAGTTGCTTTTCCAAGCCATTCTATGACATTGTTTTGGTGGTTGTTAAAAATCGATAGATTCTACAGGTGAAAGACTAGATTTGTTCAATGTGATACGTTAAGCCACTTTCTTTGATAACATGATGTATGTTTTGATGGAAGCATCTAGATATTTGACTTCATTCGATTAATTGGCGGGCGGCACGGTGGTGCAGTGGGTAGCACTGTCGCCTCACAGCAAGAAGGTTGTTTGTTTGAATCTCAACTTGGGCCCTTTTCCGTGTGGAGTTTGCATTTTCTCCCCATGTCCGCATGGGTTTCCTCCCACAGTCCAATGACATGCAGGCAGGCCAATTGGAGACTCTAAATTGCCCATAGGTATGAGTGTGTGAGTGAATGGTGTGTGTGTGTGTGCGCCCTGTGATAGTTTGGCGGCCTGTCCAGGGTGTATTCCTGTATTCCTGCCTCTCGCCCAATGCACGCTGGGATAGGCTCCAGCACCCCCCCGCGACCCTGCCCAGGATAAGCGAGTATAGATAATGGATGGATGGTTTCCGTAGTTACGGTCATGCTACATGTTTAGGTCTCATCTGTGACTTGCCTTTTCCCTGTTAGGTCACAGGAAGTGCCGTTTCCGCCGCTGCAGGCCCGACTGTGCGGCCAGCTGTGCCTGCCACGGCAACGGTCACCCCGGCAACAGCGGAGGGACCCAAGGCCACGCTCACCGCCGCCATCTCTGCGGTAAGGCTGCCTTCGATTGGCAGGTTGATCACACGGGTCACGTTATTTGTTTAAGATTGCGGTGAGGTGTTACCCCATACAATCATCCAAACAGCAGCCACAATAACAGATCTGTAACTGTTCAATGTTCAATACAGCACCTTTTCCATTTAGAAAAGTGTGCATTGTTTTTTTTATTTTTATTGTTTTAAATCTTGAATGCAGCTTGCAGTTAAGCCTTGATATCACGCCCCCTGTACAGTGTTTAGTGTCCTAATATAAAATACACCTTTCTACGGTGTACAATTTCATAGTGCCACTGTAACAGATGGTGCTTATTTGGAAGTGTAGAAAGGTTTTTTGCGTGCTTAGTGGAGATCTATGCACACGTTACATCAGTAGAGCTGTGAACATGAATGTTGGATATCTTGCCCTCCTATAATAATCAAGGCAACTTTTATTTTTCCTCAGGAAACTTTGGAAAATGTGAAGAAGTGTAAGAATTTCCTGGTGACGCTAATTAAGCTGGCCTCCAGTGGCACTCATTCTGTTGAGATGGCAAAAAATGTCAAGGAGCTGGTGAAGAGTCTGCTGGTGAGATACGTAATGTGTACTCTGCGCGTAAACAATGTTACACATGCCTGTCTCTATATTGTTTTTATTTTTTTGAATTTCGAAAAGTCTTGCGTTTTTCGGTTCTGCTTCATGTTGATCATTGTTCACCGTTAACACTCACTGACTTGTGACTTTGTTGCCTGAACCCCTCGCTTTTGCGCTGTTCTTAAAAGGATGGAAAGATCGAGGCGGAAGAGTTCACAGACCGGTTGTACACTGAGCTCAAGTCGTCTCCTCAGCCTTACCTCGTTCCTTTTCTGAAGGTATTTGTCACCTCCGTCTAAAAGAAATCACATTTATGTTACTGAAATTAGATTTATAAGGAGATTTAAGAACGGGTGGGGGGGGGGGGGCGAGGACAACTGGAAACGTTGGGCCTTTCCATACAGTCTGGAATTTTGTACAACAGTAACAAAGCAATGTTATTGGCTGCTTCAAGAGCAGGGGTGTGAAAGCTATTTTTTTAAAACTAAGGGCATAGGCCTTGACACCAAAATGGGTGGAGCATTCATGTCCCTTCAGTGACTCTCAAAATTTGAGCCTCTGCTGTTGTGCTTCACTACAGAGTGCAGAGTCTTGATTGCGTCACACAGCTGGGTGATTGACAGCGTCTTGTAGCCCCGCCCTTTGTGGGTTTTTCCAGAGCCTCCCTGTCCAATCAGCAGTGCTCATTACTGCAGGACATGCCTTCTTTTTCCACCCAATTTCAAAGTGCAAAATGCTGGTTCTTATGGCGTATATTTATTTATTTCTTTATTATTTTGGGGAGTGCCAGGGGGGACTTCAGGGCCCTTTTAGAACTGATCCTCTTCTGCGCCTCCCTACCTCCTCCGTCTCGTCTCATCTCTCTCTCCCTCCCTCCCTCCCTCCAGAGGAGCCTCCCCGCTGTGCGTCAGCTCACCCCAAACTCGCAGCTCTTCATCCAGCAGTGCGCTGTGCCCAAACCCCCGCCGGCCCCCCAGCAGGGGGCCAGAGCGGCCCCCCCAGCGCCCGCCGGGCACAGCAAGCCCTCGCAGCCCAGCCTGGCCACCGCTCCCGCCCCCAGACCCGCCCAGCCACCCAGCTCCACCCACCTGGTAAGCCCCGCCCACATCTGAGGTGAAAGGTCATTCCTGGCCTTTGCCGGTTTTAAAAGCGTTGTTTTTTTAAAAAATGTTTTTTTTCGTTGGCTATCACTTGTTTTGCTGCCGGGTCTCCTAATTCTCGTTGCCCTTTCTGTTTGTGTCATGGGGGAGGCGTGGGAGGACGCTTGAATAATTCTGTCACGTTTTTAAACGTCTGCGTGCGTATAAACAAATTGGATTTCTTTTAATGTCGTTACTTTGTCTTGCTTGAAGCGGCCTTTTCTAGATCCAGAACAGTGGCTCCAAACCGGTTGGGAGTGCTCAGCCCCGGAGGGTTTGCCATAAATCGAGAAGGAATGTTAACTGAATTTCTAATCTGTCTTAAGAAGTTGGGGGGAGGGGAGTGCTTATTTTAGTGTGGTTATTTTATTTTATTTCTACTTTCGTGCTTTTAGCTTTCATTTTCATTTGAAGTTTGACTACAAAAGTGCTGCTGTTTTGAGAGTGAATTTACAGATGAAGGATCTCTAGGGCTTGCCTAGTTCATATTCACAAGACCATTCGGCACCAAACCTGTGCCTCTGTCTCCTCTACATTACCCTCCTGACACTCACACTCAGGGACCTTCATACCTGTACGCAGTGTGCTTCAAATTTTTTGGCAGTTTGAAACAATGTTTTACATGGTAATTTAATTTGAAGTAATTTTAGTTTTTGTTTTTTTGTTGTTCTTTTTTTACAGAGGAAGGAGGGGGGATAATTTTGCGCTCGCTGTCTCTTGGCAAACATGCGCCCTTGTGTAGTTCATTTTGGTTGGGTTTTCTCGGTACTTTGTCTTAATTTGCCAGCGAAAATGAACTGGCTCAGGGTAAAATATAATTTAATTTAAATCCACCCCGGTCCCCATCGATCTTCTAGAACATGCCCAATTTTGAAAGGGTTTTTGACAGAAGGACGTGTGAATACCTCCATTTCGGCTGCATTCTGTCGACGTTTATATCCGTTACAGGGTTTTAATTTGTTTTCCCTTTATTTTACACGAGGAGTTTTCTTATAAGGGAGTATGTGCCATAGGCTCCCTAACACCCACGGAACTCCAAAGAAAATTAAATAAGGTCTGAAATATTTGGAGTTGTGTATTATGTGTGTGTGTGTGTGTGTGTATGTATGTATGTATGTATATATAGTACACAATCTATGGCCAAAAGTATGTGGACATCTAAAATCTCATCCAAAATTATGGGCGGTAATATGATATTCGTCCACCCTTTGCTGCTTTAACAATCTCCACTCTTCTGGGAAGGCTTTGTAGAATATATATATATTTTTTAAATTTATTTTCTTTTGCGCTGAAACAAAAATCGGCCCTAGACAAGCAAGTGTCCCTGAACTGCCCAGTGAACCGTTCCCTCTGAACTGTTACAGTACCTTAATTTGGTCACTAGATGGCGATGAGGCACAGACTGCATCTGTTGTTTTCCCTTCAGAGCTGTTGGGTAGCGAAGGGGCTGGCCCCACCTCCCTGAGCTAGCCTGATTCTGTCTGCTTTTTAGTGCCATCTCGGACCTTAACGCTCAGTGCAGCCGATTTCGCTCTTTCCACGGCCTCTCTGGGATTCTCAGCAACTGTGTGCAACAGAACGTTTGGCACTCCAAACGCGCGCCTTTCCTTTCTCACCTATTTAACGCTGCAGTAAAACAAAGCACAGAAAGCGTCCAATGAGGTGCTTTGTTTTTTGGGGTTTTTTTTTTGCTATTATTATTATTATTATTATTATTATTATTATTATTATTATTATTAATAATAAATTTTTAATTTTTTTTTTTTACACCTAACTTGCTGCTTATCGTCTAGCTGTGGTTCAGAATTCTCAAAGACACAATTATGGCCAGGGGGGGTACGGGGGGGGGGGTGCTGATCCTTAACAGGATACTGGCTTCAAAACCCGCCGTTGGAACTTCAGTGGCTTTAATCTGAAGCCCTTTGAACGGTTGTGCCCCCCCCCCCCAGGCCCCCGCTGCTCTTAAGAGAGACATAATGGTGAATGTAAAGTGCTTCATTTAGAGTCCCCTCCTCCAGCCAGGATATGGTGAGTCTGAGTGACGGCTATGACCAGAGAGAGCAACTTTAATTTGTCAGCACATTTTGCGCGCGTGCGTGCGTGCGTGCGTGTGTGTGTATGTGTGTGTGTGTGTGTTGGGGGGGTGGGGTTAAGGTGAGGGGCTGCATATTTATTCTTCTGCACGCTTTCGCCTCACGTCTGCGATACCGTGCCCTAATTGAGCGCAGTAGGTTTTGTTTCGTTCCAGTGAATTTATTTTATTTTGTATTTGTTATTTTTCTTTAATGGACTAAGGACCGGCAGTCGAACGTGTGACGCGGACACGCTGCGCTCGGGAAGTGTCTTGCGGTCCCGCTGTTTCTTCCTTATCTGCCGTGTGCTTGCTTTAATGTTCCGGCCTGGTGAGTGCCTCGGAGGCCTGAGGGGGGGGTGCTGGGCCCTGGGCCCTGACGTCCCAGCTCTGAATTTCAAACGCGGCCTGCGTTCGCTCCGGGTCTGCCGTAGCGTGACCTCTGACCTGCTGCCCGCGAAGCCGAAGCCGTTTATGGGGGGGAAGCGCCGCGTCCCGAGCGGTGAGGAGGAGGAGGAGGAGGGGGCGTCCTGAACGGCTTCGTGTGCTTCGTCCCTCCCGCAGGTGATCCAGCATCCGCGGGGCGTGGTGATAAAGCAGGCGCTGACGTCAGCGCCGCCGCCGCGCGTCTCCCTGCCCCCCGCGCCGGGCCGGACCCTGGCGAGGCCATCTGTCACCGCCGTGATGCAGTCGGCTTCCCACGCCACAGGTGAGACCGCCCGGCCCCCCGTTTTTTTTTTTCACGCTTGGCGGGAAAACTTGGAACGCGTTTTGGGGAAGCGTCGCGCGGCGACCCGCTCTGACGGGGCGAAAGGCGCGCTCCGACGCTTCGGAACCTGGGGCACGCCGTCGACTCGGAGCCGTCGCTGCGCTGCGCTGCGCTGCGGGGGCCGGTTGGTCGACGGTGGTGACGCGCGATGTTATGATTGGTCCTAGCGCCCGAGAACCTCGTCCAGCCTTCTACCTTGCGGCCAATCCTTTCCACTCTCACCGTGAGCTCACCCGGTCCATTTATTGGCCCCTTTCACACTCAATCCGCCCCTCATATAACACTGTGTAAAATATAAAACATCTCCAGGTTTGAGGTGAAACTAAAGTTTACAGCCTTCCTGAACATTCATTTAGATGTGGGTGGCCCAACTGGTCAGTTTGTCATATACAAGAACAGGTTTTCTTGTTGTTCGTCAATGAAACCACTGAAAATTGCCTGTTTTTTTTTTTTTTTTTTCCCGCTTGTTCTCCCAAAATGAAAAATAAAATAAAAATCATCGTACAGGAGCCTTTTAATGCAACAGAGAAAGGGCAAAGATAAAACCCAGATACTGACACAGGCGAGCGGAGAGCTGTGATTATCAGAAACTTAAGATTACAAGAACTTTCAAAACAACACGGAAACTTTCAAAGTGTCAGTTTCCTAATCCTGAAACAAAGTCATCTGAACCGGCTTGTTATCAGATGAAGAGAGATTCATTTTTTCTTTCTTTTTTTATTTCTTTATTTATTTGATCAGCTTGTGCGTTTCATTATCAGAAGCGCTCCTGGGGAATTTTATTTTATTTATTTATTTTATTTATCGTGTGTAGCCTATCACCAGGCCCGATCCGCCCGGGGACTGGGCACAAATCGCTTTATGCATCTCGTCATTAATGCATAAAATAATGGCCCCTTTGTGGAGGTCATCTGCAGAGAGAGAGAGAAGGACCCCAGGATACGCTCTCTGCAAGCAAATATGTATTGATGCTGCGGGCTGTGTGTGGAGAGTATAGCTGCGTACTCTGGGGTCACCGGCGCACACACACACACACGCATGCGCACGCACACACACACGCACGTCTCCTCGGGGCACTTTCTCCTCTGCTGTGATCAGAGGAATAATGATGAAGTTGCGCCAGATGAATTTATTACCCCTCGTGCTCGTACGGACTCGTTCTCTGTCCCGCTCGCTCGCTCGCCCTCTCCCCGCTCTGTTACCCGCTCTCTTTGTCTCACGCACGCGTTCACTCTTTCACCCTTTCACACACACACGCGCACACACGCTTATATACACACATTCTCACGTATGCATATGTGCTTGCATTCATGTACGCACGCTCATGCACACGTGCGCACTCTCACATTCTCACTCGCATGCATGCATGTATATGTGCTTGGACGCGTGCACTAACTCACACTCGCGCACATGCATGCACAAACACTCATTCTCATTTGCATGCACGCATGTATATGCGCTTGCACACGCATGCACACTTATTCTCACTTGCATGCAGGTGCTTGAATGTATGCACATATTCTGGCGCGTATGCATGTTCTCAAATGCATGCACACAGTAACACGCGCAGGTAGCACGCTGCCGTTCAGTAAGGTACACGTTGCACCTTCCCGTGGCACACACGCAGGCAGTGACGCAGTCTCTGTGTTTGACATTGAGCTGCTGGTGTGGGCTTTGGAAGTGGCTCGCTTATGGGGTTTGGTGTCGTGTTTGAGTTGACGCTTGTTTTCGTTTTGCGTTCATTATAAGTATAAGGTCCTCATTTCTGCCTCTCTCACCACAGACTGGAAAGAGTGGAGATGGAAATGATAATTTTATAAACTAGGCTTTTATGAGATTTTTCTTGCTGTAATGCACTTGGTTGTTTTAGAGAGAACCTGTGTGTGCATACCACTACGGTGTTCTTGCTAACCTGCAAGAATAAACGACTGTTTTAAAATAACTGTATCTATCCTCTGGCTCCAAAAGCTTTTCTGCAGCACCTTTTTTCTAATTCTATTAATTTGCTTCCCCGGTCTTGTAGACTTTATTTATTCTCTGCTCATACTTTTCCGTTTACGCTCTGCAAACAGATTAATATTATTCTTTTTAATGTTTTACCCCCACAGGAACCTTCATGAACCATTCCTCCGTTCAGGTGTCGAAAATCATAACCATGCACCCGTCCGCGGCCCAGAGAAGCAGCTTCAGGGACGGAACCCCCGCGTCTTTCAGGTACCGGAGTAATCCCCCCCCCCCCCTCCAAATTAAAGAAGCTGGGACAGAGGTGAGGCTGGACGTCCCTCTGCCCCGGCCAGATTACCCGGCTGCTCGGAGAGCACCGGTGCCGAGCGATGAATAATTCAGCTTGGTTCCCTAAAACTGTGCGCGTTTCTCGCCCCCCTGTTTCATGATTAACTTGCGTGTCCTCTGTTGAGCAATGGACAGAGTTATTCCACGGCAGGTAAAAACTTATTCTTGATTGTTTGTGTTGGATTTTTATTTTTTTCTTTTACATTGTGTGTGCTTTGTTTTCCATTTTGTAAGAAATATGAGTGAACCTGATGACAGCGGTCATGTTTGGGTACATAGTTGTTCGCCGGAGCCGTTTGCTCATTTTTGGCGATTTTGTTTTTTTTTGTGTGTTCCCCGCCATCAGGGACGAGGACGACATCAACGACGTGGCCTCCATGGCCGGGGTGAACCTGAGCGAGGAGAGCGCCCGTATCCTAGCGACCGGCTCGGAGCTGGTGGGCTCGGTCATACGGTCCTGCCGCGACGAGCCCTTCATCCCCGCGGCCGTCCTGCAGCAGCGGCTGCTGGAGACCGGTAAAGCGCTTTAACTCAACCCCCCCCCCCCCCGGGTCACGCCCCCCCCCCGCCCGCTCCGCGAAACGCTTACGCTGCCCGTTCGCGGTATCGACCCCCCTCTTCCTTCTGAGGGCGCTCCAGCCCAATGTGACCCCTTTGTTGTTTTGCGCTATTGATCTCGCCGTTTCTAATTAAACTTAAAGTGAGGTGGGGGGTGGGGGTGGGGGTGGGGGGACGGGGGGGAAGGGTGCCCGGGGAGGAGGAATACTCAAGTACTGTTACCAAAATCTCGCCGTCCTGTAAAGAAAAATATATTTATCCGGGACGTGTTCTCCCGTTCTGTAGTTCATTGTATCGTTTTTTGCAGAGCGGATTAGTATTTTGAGTACAAACTAAGGAGAGATTACGCTGGAGGTGTGGTGCGGAATGCAAAGAAGTGAGTGAATGAGACTCGGGACTGAAGAATGCTCGCTGGCAGCACCGCAGAACACGGGGTTTCCATCTGAGGTTTCCACCGTCTCTTACGAGAAAACAAAACCTAAACTGAAAATCTGCTGGTAGGGCGAAATATCTGATTCTGGACTTAACAAGTAGCCGGAGGACAGCGATGATTTGCATGGACAAGGACATGCAAAGGGCTGACAGTTTCACTGGCTCCTCAAAGGCAGTCCGGCCTGTCAGACTCCGTTTCTGCGGTGCGAAGTGTTTTAGGAGGAGAACTGGGGACATCTAGAACTCCCCCAAACGCAGCTGTGGCTGCAGACAGTCGGCCATTCCAGGAACTGGACATGCTCAGCCCCACGTTGGATGGCCACATTATTTTTTTTAAAAAGGAATACTTGCATGCAGCCTTCTGTCGGATCGTTTCCTACTTTTACATCCTCAGGCTGTGACTTGTGGGGTGTCGCCATCTTGGCTCTAACCTGGCTTTGCTGCTTCCGTCACAGCTGAAGGATCTTTCGGGCCTTGTGGCATTTTGGCTTTAGTCCATTTCTTTCCATTCATTTAACTTCGTTAGGAAAGTGCCGTGCTCCACAGTAGGGACGGAATAAGCGGCTTTTACCACTGACCTCCAGCAGGTGGCACTGTTGAATAAAAGCATTGTCTGCACGTTGATTTTATTCAGCACTCTGCAAGAGAGAAAGGTGGCGGGTATTTTTGTATTTGAAAATTGCACAAGAGCAAAAAAAAAAAAAAAAGTGTCATCGCCTGATGGAATATAAATAAATTATAAATCTGAAGGACTGGACTTCAGTCTCTGGCCCATTGTTCTTGGATGAAGATTGACTCTTCTTAGAAAGTTGTTTGTTCACAGAAAAAGAAAAAACTGGGGTTGGCTCAATGTTCTGAGGCGATGTCAGAGACTACTGGTCTGTGGAAGGGGGGGTCCATTTGCAGGGGTCCTTTCTTCTGTTTGGGGTTCCTGCAGAAGACCCTTTCCCTGATTGGACAGTCTCTCTGCAGCCCCTGGTCGCTCCTTTTACACCATTCTCTCAATTGTGAATAGATTTGTTTAAGCGTCCTAAGTCATAAAACTGATTTAGGCTCATGTGACAAACATGGGTCTAAATCAACTTTGACTGTATCCCGCAGTTTGAAATTTATCTTCTTCGTCATAGGATTTTAAATATGACATGACACCACTGTGTGTTTTTACTGATGTTTTTGTATTTATTCATTTTATTTGCTATGTGGTCTTTGTGAAAGTACATACAGTACTTGAGATCGAGGTTTTGGGTTACATTTGTTAGTAACCTGATGGGGGTATGGTCTCGCAGAATAATAAACGGTACGCTTCCTGGAACATAATGGGAGACGTTTCCAAAAAAAAAAAAGAAAATGGGGTGGGGTAGAATAAGTAAAGCACTGGGTGCTGTGGGCCATGAAATAACGCCCCCCCCCCCAGCTACTGGCCTCCTGGGTGCTCAGGAGGAGTCTCTCCTGGTCCCCAGACATCGCCCGCCACCACGAGATGATGTTCCATGTAAATGTCAGCCCGTGAGGAGGAGCCGTTGGTCCGGAGCGTAACTCGATCGCCCCCAGGCGCAGCCATCTCCGTATTCCCACAACTCCCATTTTCCACCCCCACCCCCTCTATTGTTTAAAAAAAAAAAAAAAATATATATATATATATATATATATATGTTTCCATTATTCATGGTTGCGGTTTTGTTCCACAACCCCCATCTTTCTGCATTTTTGGTGTACAGTCATGCATGTCCATTTGTGAAATTTATAGTACCCGTTTAGAATAACACTGGCTGTGGTTCCCCCCCCCCCCCGGTGTGGATGTAAATGTGTTATTTGTGTTATATTCTATTTATTTTAAGAGTCTGGAGACGCTGGATGTCTTCATTCAGGACCTCTGAAGCCCCATAACGGGCCTCGTCCTGGCGTCAGACCGTATCCACGCCTGACAGCGTACCGGATTGGACTCCGGGCGCGAGCCGGGTTGCCATGTTGTAGCGGGGCCCACCCGTGGGGGGGGAGCGGCGTGTGCTCGGGCTAGCGCGATAGCGCTCGTGCTCAGGGGGTTTCTGAATGGCGTTTACGGGGGCGGGGGGGGGGGGGGGCGGTGCATCCTGATGCCACGGCGTGTCTCGAGCGAGCCGCGGCCGTCCCGTCCCGTCCCGTCCCGCTCTGCGATCCTCGCTCTGTGTTTGAGTCCCTTCAGATTTATGTGAGGATTTTAAGGTCAGAGCTGCCCTGCAGTCCTAAAAGCCTTTTTTTAAAAGCGAAAATGCTTCATTAAACGCGTGCCCTTCAAAAAAATAAAATAAAATAAATTTAAAAAACTGTTTACTGTCTATAAGATCAGCTTTTGCCACACAGCCCCCCCCTCCCGCTCACACTATCCCACACGCGCGCTCACACACACACACACACACACACACACACACACACACGCGCGCATCTGGCTGCCAGTGTGAGAGGATGTGGGTTCTGCCCCAGGGGCAGTTTGCGTGTCCCCTGTGGGGGCAAAATGACACAGGACTGCAGATCCCCCCTGCCCCCCCTGCCCCCCCGCCGCGCTGCAGGGGAGGTAATGAAGCAGAAGCCTTTCTTTGTAGTTTCTGTGGCTGTGGGCCATGTCTCCCAGCCACACAGAGCCCTGAGCCTCCACAGCCCCCGCCCCCGCCCCCAGGCCGATTACTGAAGATACCCAACCCCCCCTCACAGGCTGGGGGCACAGCGCTGCAGCAGAGCACCTCTGCCCCCAGGGGGCGCTGTGGCTCAGGAACTACCACCACCCCGTCTGCTGTCTTCACATCTCAGGCAAAGAGAAAATAATTTTTTATTTCAATCTCTCAATCTCCCTCCTCCTCCCACGGAAGGTGTAAATCTAAAATGTCTTTTGAAGTTTGTGTGAAACGAGCACCAGCCCGGTGTGTGTGTGTGTGTGTGTGTGTGCACGTTTGGCCGGGCCGGGTTCTTTCCCCCTGGCAGGCCTAGCGAGAGGGTGACCTGCCTCTCGTTCGTCAGCTAAATGAATATCCGCAGACTTCCTCCGCCCAGCGTTCTTAACGCACGCTGGACCGGATTTCTGCATTGTTGGGTCTGTCAGCTTATGCACTCTTGGGTTTTTATTTTTTTATTTATTTATTTATTTCTTTTTTAGTTCTTTATGGAACTTAGCAGTAGGTGTGAAAAGTGTGAAAGCTCCTTGAATGTTTTTGCCAGACAAAGAACCCGTGAACTCAACAGGGGTCCTCTGTGGAGACAGAGAGGAGCCTTTTGGACCCCTTTCTTCTGAGAGTGTAGTCTGTTAACACCCACTTTGAGAAACCCTTGCACCATGTTGATGGGGGAAAAAAAGTCTGCACTGCATTTATTGTGATTTCCCACCCTTTTTTTTATATAGACTCGTTTTCTGCAGTTGGCCCTTGTGTGTTTTGCAAGTGCGGTGTTTACTCCGAATGAGAAATCACATTGGCACGTTGGCATCTTCGCCTTTTAATTGCGTCTGTTTGAAGTGGGGCTCCTCTGGGTCTCTGCAGCCCGTGGGAAGGAAGCCGGGATTTAATCATCAGCGCGTGTCATCGCTGATCGATAATAAACGCTGGTTTTAAATGGGCGGGCTTCGCTGCGACACTGGGTCTGCGTTTCTGAAGGGTCCTGATGCGTACAGCGCTCCAGTGTAGTCCGGTGAATCTGTACAGCTCTGCTGCCTGTCACCTGAGAAACTCAAATTCCCAGGATGATGGGATTTGCTACCGTAGATCAGTTTCCTTTTTAAAGGGTTGCCGTGGTCTTTCTTGAATGAATGCTTCTGGGTCGTCTCTATGACAATGAAAGGCGTGACCATATAAGGCCAAACCCAGCTTTACTGTACTCTGATGGTGATGGATGGGGGGGGGGGCGGGTATGGTGAGGTAAAGGCACGTTGAACATCTTGCGTTTCTTTTTTTCATAAGTCATTGTCTTTAATGTTAAGCCCCCCAATTCAGAAAAATATCTGCTTCAGTTTACGGTCTTGCAGCTTTGGCGATCACTGGATTACTCCATTAGACTTGGCGCATCGTCACTTTGCGTGGCGTCTATCGTCCTACACCTGAGCATGCTATTGCATGGAGCTGAAATTATGGTCTGTCTCTGTAAAAAAACAAAGGGGGTTGGGGTGGGGGGGGGGTGTTGGTGTTGGCTTCCTCTTAAAGCGTGATTGCATCTTTTTGCCGATGATGGTAAAATTGAAAGGAGTACAGGCTGGGATGGTGGTGGTGGGGGGGGGGGGGTGGATGGGAGAGGGGGAGTTGGGGGGTGGGGGGGTGAGGGGGAGAAAGAAATCCAAACACTTTGATCAGTGGCATCAACAATTTCAATGTTCTTGTTAAGCAGTATGCAAATGCGGGTGATATTGAATAAACTTGCCAGTGTGGCAGGAATCCATCGCGCGGCGATGATCAGAATGAGGGGGCTGAGAGGCCGTGGGGCTCGAGAGGCGCTCGCAAGGGGATTTCTGCAGAGATACGCGGCGGAAAGTAGGCTAGGGAAATGAAAGGGATGGGCTCGGCCTGGAAGGAACTCCATCTAAATCAGCAAAAAAAAAGAAAGAAAGAAAGAACTAAAGCAAAAAATGAAGAGGGCGGGAGTAAAAAAGAAAAAAGGAATAGGAAAAATCTAAGTTTAAAAAAAAAAAAAAAAAAAAATTTAAAAAGCTGATTTTTGGTTGTAGTGGAATGTCACCTTGATGAGCGAAAGGAAAGTAGACTGATTAAAGGCAGTGCTGGAATGGGAGAGGTGTTTGGGTCCTGGCCGTCTGTACGCACTGCAAGCTGCTGTCGATGGAAGGCTTTAAATTATATAGCCTAACCAAAATGCAGCTTGGATACCAAGGCAGGTATAAGTTTTTACGGGGAGGGGACTGTTATTAGTCTTGCTTTCCTGTAGATGGGCTCCTGAGGATACAGTGACCACAGCTGCTAATTCGCTCCTAATTTTGAAAATCGCGCTCGTGAGCGTTCGTTCGCTAACGGCGCCGGTTGTTCAGTTGGACTGTGATTGCGCAGTCACTTTGCCGAAAACAATTTGAAAGCAGCCACACAAACCCCTGCCCCGCTGTGTCCTGACCCGGCACGACCCCTTTTTATTCTCGAAAAATCTTTGCGTCTTTATTACAGATGGAGCGCGTCTGCCTCAAATTATCATTCACCGCAAAAATGTGTCACCTTGACATTTCTCCAAGTTCGGCTCTGGCCCCTGTTCTGTCTGAAGGGTTATCGTCACTCTCAGAAATGAATGGAATGGAAGCCATTTTGTTTTAAATCATTTTCTTTGGTGAAGGCAGGGCCTGAATGCCGTTTTGGGTAATTGGCTCTGTGCTCCTCGGTCTGTCCTGGTGTCCTTGCTCATTGTCTGTCTGCATTTTCGTTGTCAAGGAGATGTAACCTTTCTTCTTTTGTGTTCTTCTTTTGTATTTCGGGATATGAAAGTGAGCCATTTGCCCAGCTTAGGGACTCTTCTCAATCGTTCACGGGCTTTGTTTGGGCTAATGTCAATGCGGATGGATTGAACCAAAGTTGTATTTATATAAAAAAATAAAATAAAAAAAAAGGTCAAATTTCAGCGCAGTTCATAATTGGCTTCATGGCCAACATTTCCAATGGGAAATGTAAATGTAAATGGAGTGCTTGCTTCATACAGCTCTGTTATGCTGGAACAGTAGTCATTAACTACGGCCCGATGAAATGTGAGGGTGAGTGAATCTGGCAAAACATTAGGTCCCAAAATCTCTAGTGGCCCACGAGTATAATTTTGTCGTCTTGTCTTAATTGACATTTCGAGGACCTCGCTGAGGAGACCTTGCCGGCTTCTCAGGGTGTGGAGTTTGGAGAGTTCCCCCTCTCTCTTCACCGTCCGCAGTGTGGTGAGGGACAGAGGTGCCGGCGATTTGGGCTAACCGGATAACCGGTCGATCAGTCTCGCTCGTTCTCTGTAGAGGGTACAGTACTTAAATAAACATTTGACCTTTTTTCCACCCCTCTCGTTTCTGTAGTGGGAACTGTATTTTGATAAATATTTATGCTGGTTGGATACTTGAGGCGTATGTGGCAGAATACTCTTTTTAACGGTTTTGCTCATTTCTGTGAGAGGTACTGTCGTTTGATAAACACTTTACTGGTATATGCATTTAGTGAGAAGCATATAGGCTACCTTATTTGGGTAAATACTTAAACCATCTCGCTCTTTCTTTTCTGTTGCAGGTGCTGTAGTTGGATAAATACTTGACTTGCATAAATCCATCGTAAATCCACAGTAGAAAGATGCGTGTAGTGTAGTGTAGTCGGGTAAAATGCCGGATGTTTCTCTCCCTGTCGTGTGTTTTGAGATGAGGGGCCTGTCGTTTGGCCTTCCTGTGACTGCTGACTGCTTTGACGCCGAGCTCAGATTAGGGACTGTTATGGGTGCCCACTAACACACGGACTGCCTGCACACCTCCCCCACAGCAGCCCTTGTCGTTGTGAAGGGGGGGCGGTGACGGTAAAGGTGGCGGTACGCCCAAACGCTGTGCTCTGCGTCTCCACGGATACGGGGGCCTTGGAGTAGCAGTTTTGCTCAGGGGACCCCAGTGACGGCTGTGAGAACGGGCGGGGAAGGTGGGGGGGGGGGGGGTGGTGTCCAGGTGTTTCCGCTTTCCGCCTCCCGCCTCGAGCCTCCCCCCCCCCACCGTGAGTGCGTTTCTCCACAATGGGCCGAGCGCCTGCCCCGCGGGGCCCCCGTCCCGCCCCTCTCAGCCCTTCTGTGACCTCACAAAGGGAAGCGGCCCCCACAGCGCCCGCGGCGGCGTCTGTGATTAATGGCGGTCGGAACACGGGTTCAGGTGGAGAAGAGTCGCCGTGGAAACAGTCGTGCGGAGAACCCCAGTCTGAACTGGATACGAAGCGATCGCCTCCTGCCCCACTGTACATCAGTAAGGCTAGTAGCACAGTCCTGAGTCCTTGCGTCCTCGGTCCACGTCTGTGAGAACACTGATGTGCCTCTCTGCAGTATCCCTGATTGTGTTACACGCAGGAATCTTGTCAGTGATCCACTAGTGTACAGCATCTCTGATCTAGCAGTGTACAGGATCTCTGTGCAATACTGGATCACAGAGATCCTGCGTAATGGTTTCCTTAGGCTGCGGGCGGGGAGAGTTGAGGAGAACGTGAAGTTAGTGCTTGCACTGCTGCACATTACATCAGTGTCATACTGAAGAACGCCAGGCGGCACAGTAGCATTGAAACGACCTCATTTATTTTGGGCCGTTTGCATTGTCCCGCATTATTCTTCCCCTGACAGCCCAATGCCATCCATGCCAAGGTAAATGTGCCCTGTGCCCACAACCCAAGGGACCGCAGTCTCACCGCAGGGCGTTGGTGGAACCGCATTACCCAGCATTCCCTCCGCAGAGAGTGCTTATCCCACACTGGCAGCCTTTAGTCTGGGTCCTGTGTGGGGCTCGCCTGGGTGGTGGAGCTCCTGAGACAGAGCGGGTGAATGTGGGAAGCAGGGCATTGATGGAACCGCATTACCCAGCATTCCCTCCCCCTCCCCCTCTCAGAGAGTGCTTATCCCACACTGGCACCCTTTAGTCTGGGTCCTGTGTGGGCCCTTTGCCTGGGTGGGGGGGCTCCTGAGACAGAGCGGGTGAATGTGGGGGTGCTCTTCCCTCAGGTCAGCGTGAACCTGCCCCCGTGCCCCCGCCGATGCAGGGGGCCCGTGTGGGATGCTCGGCAGAGGTCCTGACTCCCCAAAAATCCTGATCGATACAGCGCGGCTTTTGACCCCTCTCCGGTGTCTTGGTCAAGTTCCAAAAACTGGCCCGTAGCATCTTCCCACAATGCACCTCACCCCCCCTAAAGTTCAACGGCTGGGACATGCCCTGCAATCTAAATCTGCCTCCATTCCGCAACTCCAGTGAAAAGTTTTCATCTGACCTTCCTGGTTAGTTAGAATCAAGTTTAGTTTATATGTTTGACTGTAAGACTGTGTGCGTATGGATGTGATCCAGTATTTTTCGTAGTGTTCTGTACGTGGATCCGTAGCGTACCAGATCCTTCTGATCTAGCGCCATACAGCATGTCTGTGATGCAGCTGCATAGAGGATCTCTCTGTAGATCTGACCCATACTCTGCAGTGTGTTCTCAAACGGGGAGTCTGTTCCTGAGTAACATTTCCTGGTGGTGTCCAGGCTCAGTCTCCGATTTCTAGGAGCGTGTGTTCTATCCGACGCACTGTTAATGTGTGTTTCTCTGGTCCGGCAGCACATTCCCTCTGCACTGAATCCGGCTGCAGAAAAGCACCTGTCTGTGGCCTTTACCTGAGCGCTTTACTTACGCGAGTGCCGTGGCGTTTACTGGCCTACCGCTATCTTCCAGACTCTCCTTGCGTTTGCACTTACCGCTTTACCATTGGCTGATAAGACATGGTGCACAGCTGCATTTTCTGTTTCTTTTTGGCTGGACCGCAACAACGGTTGGTACCATTGGTACCATTGGTCGGCCGAGTTATGAAGTTACACCATTGGTCGGCCGGATGAAGTGTGTTAGGCAAAGCCGTGTACTAGGTTTTTGACCTGGTCTTGTTTTAACGGCCAAGGGAATTTCCTATATGTCCCATAAAGTGCTGATGCATGGTGCTGTTGCAGCTTCATGCCCCCTGTACTGTGCCCAGTGCAGCGAGATACAGTGTGACTGAGCGTGCAGTGAGGTACAGTGTGACTGAGCGTGCAGTGAGGTACAGTGTGACTGAGCGTGCAGTGAGGTACAGTGTGACTGAGCGTGCAGTGAGGTACAGTGTGACTGAGCGTGCAGTGAGGTACAGTGTGACTGAGCGTGCGGTGAGGTACAGTGTGACTGAGCGTGCGGTGAGGTGCAGTGTGACTGAGCGTGCGGTGAGGTGCAGTGTGACTGAGCGTGCGGTGAGGTGCAGTGTGCGGTGCGTGGCCCTGGGCCGCAGAGAGCGGGGCCATCTGATCCAGCCTCGCCCCTCCCAGCCCCCCCCCCCCGTGCTGGATGACTCCTCGTGATGGATCAACGGGAGAAATTGGCCATAAATATCAGAAATGGGTAAAAATTTAAAATGTGCCCCTCGGGGGTCATTCAGACCCAGTGTCTGAACCTCCTAAATTCCGCGTTATATGCAAGCTTGACGTTTTAATTGGATTCCGTGTCGTCCTGTTCGTCGGTGATGTCACTTAACCCATTAATTCCCACCAAGAGCTCCTCTGGCACGCTGCACATTTTTACTTCTTTTTATTTTATTTTTTTTAAATGGCACCTTGACAATGGAAGTGTGTTCAGAAGCTTAATGATTAATCCCTGACTGTGATTCTAATGCAATTTGCTGTTCAATAATTAAACAAAACTATGCAATAAATTTTTTTTTTTGTGTGTGGGAGGATTTGACCATGTGATTTATGGTGAGGACTTGACCGTGTGATTTATGTGATTTTGAGCTTTTTTTTTGGCTACAGTTTCACTACCAGTGCAGGGAGTCACAGCTTTCATACACTGATTAATCACACTGAGCAGAACAGAAGCTACCTCTTTTCACTCTAACGACTCTTCTGGCTGAAAACTCTTCAGAAGTATGCAGTAAAAATATATTTTTTTAAATTTTCTGTCCTCATTTTAGTTTTTAATTTCTTTTTTCTTTTTTTTTAATCTCACTTTCTGGTCCCCTGGCTAATTTAGCGAAGTGCTGTAGCCCCTCCTTTTCACACGTCGAGCAATTTTGATATTTGTTGTCATTTGTTGCATTTTCTGCGAGTCGGTCGTCGGTTAGCGATTCTGTCGCCTCCGTCCTACGAACGACCTTGGAGATGGAGCGGTTCCCGCGGGCTACGCGGCGCCGCGACCACGTCGCCATGGCGCCCTGGGCAAGGTTTTATTAACGTATCATCTCGGGTCTTTTTGAAGCTGTGTATTTTTTTTAATTTTTATTTATGAGGAAAACGTCGTGATTTCCACACCGTCTCTCATTAACGCGCGGGAGCAAGGCAGCACCTGCTGTGCTAATTATTTATCTTTTAGCTTCACCAAAAAAAAAAAGACAGCAGTGCATGATGGGGGGTTTTTTTTGCAGGCAGGAAGCACGGCGTCACGGACGTGAGCGCGGACGCCGTCGCTCTGCTCGCTCACGCCACGCAGCAGCGTCTGAGGGTGCTTCTGGAAAAGCTGACGGCGGTGGCGCAGCATCGGAAGATTTCCTTCAAGGTAGCGCCCCCCCCCGCCCCCCCCACCCCCCCCCAACGATGCTCTTAATACTGTCGGCTCTTACGCTGGAGTCCCGCACGTCCACACGTCTCTCACACACATCAAATGGCGGGCCTTTTACTTCCACAAAAGGGACCCGTCTGTTTGGGGCCTACAGCATGCAAGTACGTTACCTGTCTGTCTGTCTGTCTGTCTTTAGACCAGGGGCTGTCCAGACTTATCTGGAAAATGGCCACCGTGAGTGTGGGTTTTTATTGTAGCCCAGGACCGAGACACTTGTTTCTAATGATCAAGGTCTGGATTGAAGTCCGTGAGTAGTTATTTGGTTGAATCGGGTGTTGTAGTGCTGGACTAAAACAGAAACCCATTCCCACGTGAGCCCTCTTCAGGTGGACACCCCTGATTTGGACGGTATATCTAAAATTCCGTCTTCTCAAATACTGCCTGCAGCGTGAAAGATCTGCATATATAGTTGTCGCAGGATTTCCCCCGCCTCTCCTAAGTGAAAGGTAATTGGCTGGGATGAAGGCTGCACTGTGGGTAATGGTTTGGCGAGACAAAGCCCTGTTCAACTTATTTGGTTCAAGCGTACAATGGCAACGTCCACGTGTAGTGTAATGGGAAGTGAACTGGGGCTTTTAACCTCAAGGTTGCTGGTTTGATTCCCAGGCAGGTCACCCCTGTGGTACTCAATAGTGGAAAATGGGACCCTTTTTCGGCCCTTTTACTGTTATACTGATATTGAATGTTTTCCGGTGTTTTTGCTCTGTGCAGGACGACGTTAGGCACCGACAGACGAGCGACACCCGGGCTCAGCTGAAGTTTTTGGAGCAGCTGGACCGCCTGGAGAAAGAGAGGAAGGACGGCGAAGAGCGAGAGATTCTCCTTCGCGTCGCTAAGGTGCGAGTTGCGGTTCCAAAGTCGCCATTTTGTTTTTATCAGAATTCCGCCGGGGCTTTTCAAAATGTCCGCCGAGCCGGTGGGAACCCTGACTTTCTAGCCTTTTTTGTCAAGGACTGTACAGGCTTTAGATCGTATATTTCTTGCCAAGTATTAACACATTTGTCCTGTATGCCCATATTCGAATGGTTTTAAAATATATTTATTGTTGTAGAAGACACAGAAGTTTTGTGTACTGTGTCGTCCTAATGCAATAAACGGAATTTTATTTGTGCTGTTGAACTGCGGCTGTTTTAAGCCGCTTTTCCACCGCATGGTACCGGCTCAACTCGACTCTACTCGACTCCACTCACCTTTGGTACCAGGTACTTGGTTTTTTTCCCGCTGCAGACATTACCCCCGTCAATATAGCTGGTCGTCATAGCGACGCCGCACGAAACTGCCGTGACGTCATCTTCAACACGACACACACACAACGGAACGATGGAGGATATAGAAGGGATGGTGTTCTTGATTCTCGGCATGTGGCTGTTTGTCACAGCAGGACGAAAGAATGCCCGATGGAAAACCAAAAAAGTCGAGTGGAGTTGAGCCGGTGCCATGCGGTCCTGCAGCAGCGGCTGCAGTGGCCGCAGTGGCCGCAGTGGCCGCAGTGGCCGCAGTGGCCGCAGTGGCAGCTGTGTGGCAGCTGTGGCAGCTGTGGCTGCAGTGGCAGCTGTGGCAGCTGTGGCAGCAGCGGCTGCAGCGGCTGCAGTGGCAGCAGCGGCGGCAGCAGTGGCAGCAGCGGCGGCAGCAGTGGCAGCAGTGGCTGCTGCTCTCTCCTGCTGTGGTCCTGCTGAGCGCTCGTCTGTAATGTTTCCCTCTCATAGAGCCGGTCCAACCGAGAGGACCCCGAGCAGCTCCGCCTCAAACAGAAGGCCAAAGAGGTGAGGCCTGGGCGTCACGCAGCTGTTCGTACCTGCAAGAGAGGGTGTGTGTGTGTGTGTGTGTGTGTGTGTGAACTATGCAGAAGTATGTGTGTGTGTGCGCGTGCGTCCGTGTGTGTGTGTGTTTGGTGTGGTTCTGAGGCATGGGGGCTGTGTGTGTGTGTGTGTGTGTGTGTGTGATGTGGTTCTGTGGCATGGGGGCTGTGTGTGTGTGTGTTTGGTGTGGTTCTGAGGCATGGGGGCTGTGTGTGTGTGTGTGTGTGTGTGTGTGTTTGTTTGTTGGTTCTGTGGGCGTGTGTGGTTAGTGGATCGTTCCCCGTGAGCAGACAGTCCCTAGCCAGTCTGTGCCCCAGGGGCACGCCAGCGGGCGAGGGGGGGCGGGAACACTGTCTTCATGTCATCACTGACAGCAACACAATTAAAGAATGGGCAGTAGTTACAGTTCTGTGTGTGTGTATATATTTAATGTATGCATACATAAAATAAAAAATATGCATGCATATTTGTGTGTGTGCTACATGTATACATACACATATTTAAAAAAAAAAAAATGTGTTAATATATCTGTGTGTGCATATTTGTATGCATGCATGTGTATAGATTTATAGACTATGGTGTATGTAAAATATATGTATTTATTTTTTTGAGTAGGGTAGCAGTATTTGGGGGGGGGGGGGTCTACAATAGGCCACAGTTTTTCAGGATAATTGTTCATTTTGTAAATCTGATACTACTTATAATTCTTTGGCTTCAAGGTGGTGCTGGGATTTAGTTGTAAATGGAAAGTGCCTCTGGCTTTTAATTTTCCGGGCCCAGCAGTTTTCTGTCTGTGATGGAGCCCTTGTTTTCGCACAGTTCATGTTTGGCCGCGGGGCCTCGCGTTTTTATAGCTTAGACTAGTTAAGCTTCAGCTCCCAGAGGTCCCCGCGTAGCAACTGTAGAAATCAACAAATAAGTTCATTTACGTCGGCTGCCTCCACACAGTAGCTGACTTTTACATTTCCCAATATCCATTTCCGCACTTTCTTTGCCCGAGAGGAAAGGCTTCGCTAATTGCAGCTTATTTTAATTGAGCCTAATATTGGAGCTAGCCAGAGCTGTGCCCCACGGCTTACTGGGAATAGAATCAAATGAAAGCACCTAAGGTTGGGTTTGTGTGTGTGTGTGTGTGTGTGTGTGTGCGTGCCGGCGTGTGTGTGTGTGTTTGTGTGTGTGTGTGCGAGAGGGAGAGAGAGAGCGTATTTGCTTGTGTGTATTATGCTTCAGAGAGGCAAGAAAATGTCTTGCATTTCAGGTATATTGTGTGTTCACCTTCTCACGTTGCTTTCATATCAGATTTACATCAGTGTAAAACAGTCACTGAAACCGAAGGCTGATCTTTGGACGTCTAATCGTGTTGCCAGTCGCGTTTCCATTTCTTCCCGCTTATTTGTAAATGCATTGATTTGAATGGGAAAGCAGGTAAATCGAGGAGCTCCCTGATTTTAAGTAAATGGCTGAGGTTTTAATGCCTGTCGTGGTTGTTTGTGTACTTGAATCTGTGGCACTAATTGTAATTTGTTCGATTGTGCTGCAATACCAGCGGGTGTTTATATTGGGTACATATGTTGTACTTGAAAACGAGGAGCCTGCGTATAATCTTTCTTAAAAATGTTTTTTTTAATACCATCTGACTCCAGAAGTATTTCCAGTCGTACTCGTTAGAAATAACGGCTTTTCTTTGAACGCTGCATCGTCGCCTGGTGTACAGAAAAGATCCCCCCCCCCACACACACAGCTGAGAGAGGCAGTAATGAAAGCGAAGCCTTTTCCAAAAGCGGTTAAACGTTTAACGGGCCCTGTTTCTGTTTGTCTCGTTGTCTTTTTGTTTTTGTGGGGGGGTTGGGGGTGAGAGCAGATGCAGCAGCTGGAGCTGGCGCAGATGCAGCAGAGGGAGGCCAATCTGACGGCGCTGGCAGCCATCGGGCCTCGCAAGAAACGCCCGCTGGACTCCCGCGGAAACGAGGTGGAGAGCGCGTTTACACCGTCTGTCTGTCTGTCTGTCTGCCTGTCTGTCTGTCTGTCTGTCTGTCTGTCCCCCACACCCAGCCGTCTGTCTGTCTGTCTGTCTGTCTGTCTGTCCCCCACACCCAGCCGTCTGTCTGTCTGTCTGTCCCCCACGCCCAGCCGTCTGTCTGTCCCCCACACCCAGCCGTCTGTCTGTCCGTCTGTCTGTCTGTCTGTCCCCCACACCCAGCCGTCTGTCTGTCTGTCTGTCCCCCACACCCAGCCGTCTGTCTGTCTGTCTGTCCCCCACACCCAGCCGTCTGTCTGTCTGTCTGTCCCCCACACCCAGCCGTCTGTCTGTCTGTCTGTCCCCCACACCCAGCCGTCTGTCTGTCTGTCTGTCTGTCTGTCCCCCACACCCAGCCGTCTGTGTCTGTCTGTCTGTCCCTCACACCCAGCCGTCTGTCTGTCTGTCTGTCCCCTACACCAGGCCGTCTGTCTGTCCCCTACACCAGGCCGTCTGTCTGTCCCTCACACCGAGCCGTCTGTCTGTCTGTCTGTCCCCCACACCGAGCCGCCCGTCTGTCTGTCTGTCCCCCACACCCAGCCGTCTGTCTGTCTGTCTGTCCCCCACACCGAGCCGTCTGTCTGTCTGTCCCCCACACTAAGCCGTCTGTCTGTCTGTCTGTCTGTCCCCCACACCCAGCCGTCTGTCTGTCTGTCCCCCACACCCAGCCGTCTGTCTGTCTGTCTGTCTGTCCCCCACACCCAGCCGTCCGTCTGTCCCCCACGTCCTTGCCGTCGCATGAATATGTGCATGCGTTGTGTTTGTGTAATGTGCTTTAAGGCTAGAACACAGAGGGGCTGTTATCCCTCCCATCCCAAATCTATCTCTCTCTCTCTCACCCACTCACTCACTCACACACACACACACACACACACACACACACATATTCTCACGCACTTTCACATGTATACACACACACACACACACACACACACACACACACACACTCACACACACACACCCGCTCAGTTCTCCCCCCGTGTGCTTCCAATGCCTACAAATACTCCTGGTTATTATTGTGTTAGTTTGCCGTTAATAAGTGAAGCGGTTTGCTGCTCTCCCTTTGGCCTGATCTCCTGAGTGGAGCAGCGTCTGCCGTCCCTCTTCCTTTTGTCTTCAAGTTCCTCTCCGCATTTTTTCAAAAAAAATGTTCGCTGGGCTGTTATTGGCTGCGCTGTCGGAGCTCGTCCGTGGGGATGGCTGAACCCAGGCCCTTTGTCCCGGCGCCTGCACGCAGGCTCCGCCCCCCCCCACCAATTTGCCGCGTCCTCGACCTCGGGAGCTTGGCTCCGCGCGACCCCGGCC
The DNA here is from genome assembly GCF_018555375.3 of Anguilla rostrata. NCBI lineage: Eukaryota > Metazoa > Chordata > Actinopteri > Anguilliformes > Anguillidae > Anguilla > Anguilla rostrata. Next base: position 63,228,296 of record NC_057936.1, read on the forward strand.
CACCTCCGGGACGGCTGCGAGATCCCGTTCTGGGGGTCTCGCTCTGGCCCTGACTCACAGACCTTTCGACCGCTGGATAATTCTGCGTTCACTCGATCGGTGAGGATGCTGAGGGACGTTCTGTCGGCAGCTTCCGTTCGACGGAGTTACACGGGCGAGGTGCAGAGAGAGAGAGGGGCTGCCACATTTTTAGTTGAAGCTTTCTTAAACGCGTTCCTCCACAGACAAAAAGGGGTTCACTGCTCGCTTCCTTATTCTGTGTCTTCGAGATTTACACTGGTGGCGTTTCTGATTAAAGCATTGACTCGGACACACCGATTTTCGTGTCGCTAACCAAAACTTCAAAGGCACAGACTTGTCAGGCCGATGTAGATCAAGCCATGTGGTGTATTGGAGGAAAAGCTTTGTATTTCCCAAAAAATGGGAATTTTTTGAAAAGGCAAAATACACTCTTTTTTTCCCCCCATTTATCAACAGTGTATTTTGTTCTTTTTCACACGAGGTTTTGCCATCAGCTGTATTGAGCAGTTGAGATGGCTCCAGCTCATCTCCCACTGGGTGAACTTTAAATGTGAACAGAATTACAGGAAAAAAAGGGCAGATGAAGCAGATGCAGAATTTGACCTGGACTCTCTCCTGAACGGCCCAGTTTTGCATTGACATTTGACTTGCCCTTAACAGTCGTCTAAGTTCAGTTTCCGTGCTAGCCCAGTGTAAATGCTTTTTGGTAACTGTGACTTCTTTCTGCTGGTCGGGTTCAGTCTCGGTCGGGATGGGGTTCGGTCGGGCTTGGTCCCGGTCGGTCCTGGTCCCGGTCGGTCCTGGTCCTGGTCTGGCCCGGTCCCAGTCGGGGTCGGTCCTGGTCCCGGTCTGGCTCGGTTCCGGTCGGGCTCGGTCTCCTGCTGAAGATCCGCGATGATGAGCCGGCGGCTAGCGCTGCAGCCTTGAGTCTGGGGAGAGTGCGCTCGGCTGTACGTGCGCGCCGCGAGTCGGCCTTTGTGTGGCTAGCACGAGGCTGGACTGGTTGCACGGGTGGGGGGGGCTGGCGGGCCACATGGCGGCCGACAGCGGGTCGAGAGGCACCATGGCTACGGGATGCGGGCTGCTGGTTAAGGGAGCGTGCCGCGCCGTGGGGGTGGGGGGGCGGGGGGGGGTTGGGGAGGGGGTAGTTGCGTCTGCTGGCACGCTCGGCGCCAGTACCCGCCGCGCGGCGGTTCATTTGCATGAGCGCCTCGTTATCTCTCCAGGGCTCTCTCTGGGCCCGGCGGCCTGGATTGTAATTGGTAATCCTCTGCCTCGCTGGATGAAGGTGGAGAGGAAGAGGTGCGAATGTTTTTTATTTTTTTTATTTTATTTTTTATTTCACATGTAAGTGAATTACCGTGCGCATGCCAGGATACTGCAAAGACAATGAGGGGGTTGGCGTGTCTTTCATCACTGGGGGGGGAAGAAATGGAAGGGCATATAGTTGGGCATATATGTATTTTTCATATTTCTCAGAGGGAAAGTACATGGTTCTGAAGTACTCTCGGCGTCGGGTTTGTTGGGCCTTTTGGCAACGTTGGGCTCGTGGCGGCAGAAGAAGCAGCTTGCATGAATTACCGCACGTTTCCATATTGTTTTTGAGGCGTGCCTTTCCCAATGAGATGCCTGAGCGGGGAGGCCCGCGGGGGGCGGGGGGCCGGGGGGGGTTTGAACCCGGGGGGGGCGGGGGGGAACACGACTTGGATGGAAAGGGGAGTTCGCAGGTGCGGAGTTATACGCACTGGCAACCTTCCATGTCCTCCCAGCAAGGGGCGAACGGGACTGAAAGTTCTAGGACAAAAAACTCCCCCCAATCCCCCCCTCCCCAAAACCCCCAGCGCCTGCCCAAGGACATGCCCCATGGCGAAAGCCAAGATCCCAGCTCCTGTGGAAATACATAAAACACGAGGGGGGGAGAGGGGGGGAGAGGCGGGCAGGCAAGCAGGCAGGCAGGCAGTCAATAGACTAGTGTGCTTGCATTATATATGCGGTATAAGTGTGTAAGTGTGTGTGTGTGTGTGTGTTGCTGTTGCACTTCTCTACATTTTTCTCTACATGTTTTCCATATTTGAGGACAAATTCATTCTTTTCGGACACTTTTTGACCTGGTGCACTTTTGGCCACTAAATGCGTATCTTTAAAAAAAAGTATGTGCCGAAGTGTGTGTGTGCGTGCATGCATTGCTGAAGAGTGTATGTGCTGTGCTGGCCCTGTTCTTTTTTCATGAGGCACCTAATCCGCATGTTTGCACATTGTCGGGTGGGAGGGAACCCAGGTGCCCTCTGGGTAATGTGGATTTCGCATACTGCGGGTATCCACTAAGCAGACTCAATCCAGCCCTGCGGGGACTTGGGTCCAGCCTTGCGGGGACTTGGGTCCAGCCTTGCGGGGACTTGGATCCAGCCCTGCGGGGACTTGGGTCCAGCCTTGCGGGGACTTGGATCCAGCCTTGTGGGGACTTGGATCCAGCCTTGCGGGGACTTGGATCCAGCCTTGCGGGGACTTGCATCCAGCCTTGCGGGGACTTGGAACCAGCCTCGTGGGGACCGGCACGTGTTGGGCAGCGGCCCCCCGAGACGGGGGCAGATCCGGGGAGCCGGGAGGGGCCCGTCTGGCTTTGACGAAAGGCTCCCCCTGCTCTGTGTGTGGTGGGTGGGTGCAGGTGCTAATTGAACACTTTCTGGCACTTTTAACAAAAGTATTGAGAGATGGAATCGAAAGCTGTTAATGAGATTTCTCTCCCGGGGCCACCTCTTCAGGTGACTTTCTTTTTTTTTTTTTAAATAATGAGATGTTCCTTCCTTCACTTGCAAATGTCTGCCTTGCTCCCTCAACCTACCCTGCTACCGCCTCACACACATACACGCACACACACTCTCACACTCTCTCACACACACCTCTCTCTCTCACTGCAGAACTTCAGCTGTGAAAGCTGCTGTTCTTATAGACGGGATAGCTGAGCTTACTTGTTGTTTTAGCTAGCACACTTTTCAAAGTAACTTTCTAAAAAAAAAAAAAAAAAAAACCTAAAGTGACTTAATTAAAAGGCAAAAAGGTGAGAGGCAGGGCGGATACAGACTTTATTTCTGGGAGATGAAGGTGAAGGATTTTGGTGCTGAACAGTGCCGGAGGGGTTCCCCCCATCTCTCCCTCTCTCTCCCTCCCTCTCTCTCTCTCCCTCCTCTCTCTCTCCCTCTTTCTCTCTCTCTCTCTCTCTCTCCTCCCTCCTCTCTCTCCCTCCCCTCTCCCCTCTCTCCCTCTTCTCTCTCTCCCTCTCTCTCTCTCCCCCCCTCTCTCTCCCTCTCTCTCCCTCTCTCCCCCCTCTCTCTCTCTCTCTGTGAGTTATTTATTTTTTTCGGAGAGGTTCCTGGGCTAATGGCTGTATAAAAGCGTGCTCTCCCCTCCCCCAGGTGGCGGGGAACGGTAAAGGACGTGGCTGTCGGGGTTACAGCGGCTCCCCAGGGCTCCGCGTTTCATTTAGAACGTGGCCCCGGGCCCCTCCCGCGCATCCTGTTGAACTGACCTCCTTTTCAACTCTGAGCTGGCAGCTGCGCCGTCGAGCAGCCCCCCCCCCCCCCCACAGCCTCGGGGGCCGGGGGCGGTCACGTGACGCGGGTGAACCCCCCCCCCCAACCACAACGCGGCGTCAGTGCCCTTCTCACCTGGGTGAAGTTTCTCAGCCTTAGAGGGAAGGAGGGGGGGGGGTATAAAGGCAAACTCGTAACAGGGAGGCAGTGGGGGGGGGGTGTGGTCCTCGTCTTCATCCTCATCCTCATCCTCTGCCCTTTGCTCTCCACGCAAAATGGCGGAGCGGGTCTCTGTCCCTCGCCGGAGCGTCGGGGCCAGGAACGCCGGCGCGTACCGCCACTCACCGTGGAAACGGCCGGATTCTGGGGGCACCTTGCGTTCAGAGCCCGCTCTGATGAGGCCTTGTTTCATTTGCTGTGTGTGCGTGCGTGCGTGCGTGCTCGAGTGTGTGTGTGTGTGTGTGTGTGTGTGTGTGCTCGAGTGTGTGTGCATGTGCGTACGTGTGCATGTGCGCGTGCATGTTTTGTGTGTGTTGACTTTCAAGCATGTCCGATTGGTACAGTGTTATTGGTTGTCTATTCAGAAGGAGGTGCTGGTGACTCCTCCTGTAAGCCCTCGTGGCTCCTGGTCCTGCACACGGACCCCCGCCCCCCCCCGCCTCGGCCTGCCTTCCTTTCCAGCACGAGCCGCGCAGAGACTGATACCAGATGCCAGTCCCGAGCCAGGGTACCTTTTTAGAATAAAAGCCATAGCCCAAGGATTTAATTGCGGATAATGGAAGAAGAGAGAGGGAGACGGACGGAGGGAGGGAGAGGGGGAGAGAGAGAGAGAGAGCGCTGCACGGTGCAGAACGAATATCCCCCCACCCCCCGTTCCTCCGGAGGGCACTGCTGTCACACATCGTTAGCTGGCCCAGAGACTCATTCCAGTTGGTCGGCGGCAGCTTCTGTGCTCACCAATCCGGCGCGGGGGTTATTGGAGCAAATATTTGTGGTGCGAGGCTGAGTCGTGAGGATGGGGGGGGGGGGCGTCGATTTCGCACATCTGATGCGCCGTACGCAGATATGGGGGGGGGGGTCTACGTCGGCGTGGGGCGTCTTACGAATCACACCGTTTTTTGATTGATTGATAACCTTAGATAATATACATGTATATTCCCCCCCCCTACCCCGTGCTGGGTTGAAACTGCCGAAATGCTTTATGCAAAAGCTACTATTTGCGGTGTTTTGAGACTGCGGTGTGGTGGTGGAGCCATCATTGGTGCATCAGCTGATTTTTCTCTTCTGGGATTCTTTCTAAATCTAAAAGGGGGCCTGAGGTGGGGGGGGGGGGGGGTTGCTGCTCCTCTCTCTGGACTTTGATGCTGGAATGGAGCCTGTATGAGACACGGGTTGTTTTTAACGAGTTGTGTTTTACGGTAGTTTGGTCCTGCACTTGTGGCAGCGAGGTGGAGCAGCCTGGGGGGGTGAGGTGGTCAAGCCTGAGGATGAGGCAGGTTCTCTTTCAGCCGAAGCGTTTGCTGTAATGGCTCTAAATCTTTAAACCGCCCCTGCTGTTTGTCCATTTGTGGAAAACAGGCTTAGTTTTTTTTTTTTTTTTGGTTTTTTTTTTTCTTGCAGCAAATTGGGAAGAGTCTTCATCAAGCCTAAAGTGTGTCTCCAGAACCTGGTCTTGAAAACATTAGTCAAACTCAAAACCCCCACGCTGGTCAGTCCCAACCGGTCTTTTTTGTTGTTGTTTTGCTTTTTTTATCTCGCTTATTTTTCGTTTTTTTCGTTTTTTTTGCCCCATTTATTTTTTCTTTCTTTCATCAGTACAGTGTACGGTTGCCTTTAAACTCAGTGGCAGATGGAAACAGCGTTCAGATAATGGACTGGGATTGAGATATCGAATTTATCCTCACCGGGGGTGAGGCCCCCACCTCCCCCCCCCCCCACCTTCCCCTCCTCAGGGGATGTAATAAGGCACTGGGCGTATCCGAGTGTCCCTAATCCCCATTGAGGAGTTCCTGTGCCGCAGTGCCCCCCCCGCACCACGCCCCCCCCGGGTTCTCCTCTCTCTGTTTGCGACGGGGCTGTAGAATATTGGGGTTTTGTTTCATGCGCATACGCTGCTGCGCTCTCTCCTCTCTCTGTTTGCGGCGGGGCTGTAGAATATCGGGGTTTTTGTTAAATGCGCGTGTCGCGTGTGTATATACTGTGAGTGTGTGAGTGCGACGTACATGTCCTCAGGAGCCGGAGGAAGTCGGTTATTTTGTCCTTTTTGTATTTGCTTAATTGGGGCATCCGTTGCCTAATGCCTCGTGTGAGCCGTGATGGAGTGTCTGTCTGAACGCTCGCCGCCCGCCCCCCCCCCGTATTCTCCAAGTTCGGCCGCTGGAGAAGAGTAGCTGTGCGATGTAGGCCCGCGTACGCTACGCTAATGTACACACGGACTGCATGCGTTCTTTTATTGCACTTAACTTTTTTTTTTTGTTGTATGTTTTCGGTTATCGGTCTTAACCAGCAACTAATTTGTTTTCTTTAAACCTCTACACCGTTTATGTCAATAATAATGTTCACTGGCGGGGGGATGAAGTTCAGAACAGAACAAAAGCACATAAATGTGGAATACTCCGTATTAGTTTAGTTTAATTAGTTTCTAATTCTTGGTTTATTTAATTTCATCTCCTTTAGGCTGGTAGGTATGGAAATTAAGTGCTAGTTTTTGCCTATATAAATGGCAGATATTACCCAAAGCCTTTGAACAAGATTACCCAGATGGCCTTGCAGCGTTTGTGCCTGAAGTTTTTTTTCTCTTTCTCCCCCCCCCTCTCTCCTTCCCCTCCTCTTTTTCTCTCAAGGCTAGAATATGCTTTCTGCAAAATGCTTCAGGCCAAGCCTCAGATTGGGAGGGTGCAGCTGTTGGGGGGAGTGAGGGGGGGTTAGAGAGGAAGAGAAGCCCCCCCCCCTCCTCCATAACCGCTCACTCTGTGTCTGCAGCCAGAGGCTCCTCCCACCCCCACCCCCCCCACCCACCCCCTCACCTCCCCCAATCTGCACAAATGGTGCCTGAAAAGGTGCAATGGTGCTGTGCTTTAAATAAGAATGCTTGTGCTGGGCTCTTCTCCTGCAGGGCTTCCCCTTCAGGGGCCTGCGCCATACGTACACCAGGCCTGTGTGTGGATGAGGGGCTCATCTCCGCACACCGTGCTTGGGGTGGGGGCTTGGGGTGGGGGAGGAATCCGTCCATCCGTGTAGGGTCACCCCAAACACGTGACCGGTGCTGGTAGTTTAGAGCAGGCTGTGGGATTTGTTGTGCCACTTTGGCCCCACCACCCCGAAGCTGTGCAGGATTCGTTGTGCTGCCACTTCTTCACCTTTTTTTGTTTTTGAGTTTGTTTTTTTTTCAGTGAAACTTCCTGGAGTTCTCAGTAGGGAAATCTGTCACATCGCTGAACGCACATGCGTCACAAACAGTGACTCAACCTTGATGAAGTTTCTAAAAAAAAAATTAAAAAGTGAATTTGTGTAGTTTACCCCTCCAGCAGTCTTGTCTTGAGGTTTGGGTTGGGGTTGGGGGCGGGGGCCGGAGGGGGCCTGGTTTGTAGCCCAGATGGTACCTTCTTCAATGCGTTTGGCGGAAGGACTAGGATAAAGCAGCGGTGTAGTAGCAAAGCACACCTTTACCACTTTGTGCTTTTCCATCGCCAGCAGGGTTTGCTGGCCTGTTCACCGTTTAGTTCTTTTTATTGTGGCATAGATGGTGAAATCTCTCGACAAATAATGCTGAAAGTGCTCGATTCTGAATCTGCAATGTTCAGGGATTAGAAGTAGTTTGATTTTACACTGACACTGTGAAAGTACGGTCACAGACACGTTGTAGTCCTACCATGCATGATTCCGAGCATTCCAGCCGGGAACACGATGTCATACATTTCGAAGCGCCCTTCTGGTTTGTGCTCATTCCATTCCAGCGTTCAAACTCATTTCCGTCAGCACGACTCTTGTATTCCGGATTTAAATATTTTAATGAATAATGCACGGGACGGGACTACTGTGCATGAATTTGTTGTCTGATTTCTCTCTCTCTCTCTCCTCCCTCTCCCTCTTCTTCTCTCTCTCTCTCCCCTCCCCCCCAGGTGACGGGCGCTCTGGGCTCCTCCCCTGCGGTTGTGAAGCAGGGCTCAGTTCTGAGGGTCACGCGCGTGGGTTTGAGGGACCTGCTCTTCTGCATGGAGCAGGACCCCACGCTGAGGCACACGCTCAGCCTGTACCGGGCCCTGCTGCGGTAGTGCGCACACACACACACACACACACTCACGCATACATATATACACACACACACACACACACCACATACACACCACACGCTAACCCACAACACACGCATCATACACTGCGCACACGCATCACACACGCACCTACTACATGCATACATACACACGCACGCATACATACATGCTACATACCACACAATCACACACACATGCACACATACATACACGCATACATAGACACACACGCATACATACACACATACATATATACACGCTCACACACGTACACAAGCATACATATACACACACACACACATGCACCATGTGAGGGTTCTTGTCCAGACAGCCTCACAACATCAACCCTCAAAGCCTCAGACAATCGCTGTCCCCTCAACAAAACCACCGCCACACCACCACCACACACACCCTGTGGAAAAACCACCACCACACACACCCTGTAGAAAAACCACCACCACACACACCCTGTAGAAAAACCACCTGCACTTTTGCAGCTCAGCTGAACCTTTGCCTTTGACCTTTGACCTTGTTAGAAGACGGGAGAGTGCAGTGCTTACTAGACGGGCACAGGTACAGTGTCCCCTTTTCATCACACTTTCGTTTGAATCGGTGTGAATGGGGGGAGAAAGCGGTGTTTACTGTTCTGAGCACGGTTGAATTTTGCCTCTGATTTAAAATTTAAAAAGTGAAAATGGCAATGGATGCTGTTTGAGCTGGAAGTGTTCTTTTTCTGCCAAGGATAGGACCGGTTTGTACCGACTTAAACTGCCCATCGTGACACGTTCTGTGCAGTTGCAACAAATTATAGTTGAGGACGTGTGGACTAGATTGTGGACAGTCTGTCATACTGCTGGCATAATGCTATCCACTGAATCTTCATAGTATATTGATATTTTTTTACAAAAGTACACGGTGTGATACGGTTATCTATATTTGATAAATACAAATAATTTTTTTACATTTGCAATGCGATTATAATTGAATAAGGAATATATATTTGTATAATTATAGCAGAGTGCAGATTCAATATGGTTTGCCCTTTATATTTTGTATGCCATATAATATTTTTGTCCAGTCTATCAGTTAAACAGAAGTTTAGTTGATGGCATTTGTATTAGACTTGTGCAGCTAAACCTGTTTGCACATCGGCAGGTAATGCCAAAAAGTGTCTGGGTAATTTGAAATAAGTAATGCTGAATGGCTGTATTCCTTTTTTGTGAAAATCGTAGATTTGAATCTCTTGTTTTTTAAGGTGAGAACGGACAGTCACAGGCGGGAAGCCTTTGCCGTTCTGCAGTTATCATCACTGTTGAAGGCATTGTTAACATTGTCGACGTGCTGTGCTTACAAAGTATGGCATTATTACGCTTAATGATTATTATTAATTTGTGCCACGACTCTTTGCTGTTTGTTCGGTCTCTTTCTTAATACGTGTTTTGGCAGAAAGGTAACGTAAGAGTGCCTGTGTTTGTCGATCATCTGGTTGTCTGTTTGCCATTACTGAGGAAATGCACTTAGTTTAAAAAGACGTTACAAATGGGGGCTGGTTTCAGACAGAAAGCTGAAGCTTTTGCAGACTTTGAATGTAATCTTACTTTTTGGAACCCATTTTAGGTTCACAGCCATATTACAGATAGATTGTAAAGTGGAGAGTTGCTGTCATGTCCGAACTCAGAATGTGTAAATCTCATTAGCAATAATTATCATCTTTAATATAATGCTACTTTTGCCTGTGGCAAAGGATAAACTTTTATTTGTGGGGGAAAATGCCAAAATATACCAGGTGCCTATACAGAAAATTGCACTGTAGTAAGTGTGACATAAAAAATGATAGATATTCTAAATATGTGGCAAAAAAAACTTTGTTTTAATTTCGTGGTATGGCTTTTTTGTGTCTATTTTCATACTTGAATATGGGGCCTTCATTTCTCTATAGAAAGCTAAATATGTATTTTTCAGATGTGCCTCTTGTATTTTTTTGTGAAAAAGCAATGGGATCTGTTGCGGAAATATGGTTTATTGTGTAAAAAAAAAAAAAAAGTGAGATTAAAAAATCAACAATGGTAAATCAGTAATGTTTGTATTGTCTTCCTTGAGGGAAAAAATGTGATGTTTTTGTATTACGGTAAATATTAAAGTATACTTTAACCATTAAATCAAAAAAATGCTAAATACTTAAATTAACTGACACTGTTTTTTTAAATTGTCCCTGCTATTATTGGCCTGAAACCAGTTGTGATTTTGTGTGTTTTTTTTTCCTTATCCCCTTCTTTTAATCTCCAGAATTGGTTTTGCGATATTCATCTTTTAAATGCACCAGTATTAATTGGGTCTGTTACTTGACCTTCTTTGCCTCAGAAAACAACACGAAACGTGAAACTTTTTTTCTCTGGCAGGAAGAGACGAACATCACGCGGGCTTCGATGCTAAACCGCACGCAAATCCTCGCCTGCTTGCCGTCGCGCTGCGCCTCTCCCCCGCGCTGATCTCCGCGGCGCGCCTCTTCCTGCTTTGATTGGCGCGTTTTTCGCCGCGGGCCGGCGCCAGGCAGCGATCTCACCTGAGATAGCGTCTGCAGCGAGGTGAGGAGCTCAGCTGGCGACCGGAGATGGGTGACTGAAAATACCCCACCCCCCCCCCGTTCCTCGCGCGCTCGCAGGGGGGGGCGGGGGGGGCGGGGGGGCGTGTATGCGGCCCGCGTGCTTACCGGGAGTCGACTAGGAGCGTCACGTGGAAACCGCATCAATTGCAGACTACCGTTCTGATCACGGTCCAAAAAAAACCGGATCTTTCTATGACTGGCTGTAGCTGTCTCTGTTCCAAATGTGTGCATTGCTGTCTGGTTTTTTTTTTCCTTCGCTGAGGGATCTTTTACTTTCTTTAAAACGCTGTACCCCAAAAACTGGAACTGGCAGCAGTGTGAGTGAAACGGACCGTGTGCGCCGTAGCCTGGAACCTGGCCTTCCGGGACGGAAAAGCGATGTTGTCTTTAATTCTACGCGCTCCCCTGACTGCATAAAATGCGACCGCAAAAAAAAAACGGTGTGTTTTGCATCTAACGTAAAGAAAGGCGGATCGTGTGCCTGTGAAGCACCCCTCCGTGCTTCAGATCTCTGCTGGGTCCCGCTGTTCACGGCGCTCTTCCGATACGCGGCATAACTCACGGGTGCTTATAAACAAACGGTCGGGCGACGGACATTTTTAAACGATACCCTTTTTCCGCCTCGCTGGCCGCGATGTTGTACAGTAATCTGCCGATAAATCCATTCGAGCTGTTGGAAGCGGATTCGTTTTTGTTTTTTCTTTCCCCTTTCTCGCTAGTAACGTCTTGTGTTCTTTCTTTTATTTTTGTGTTTGTAATGAAACACCTTTTTTTTTTATTCACGTGACAGAGCCCGAAAGCTGGACTAGATGAGCGATTGCCTTTGCCTGAGCCCGCGCTCTAGCCGGAGGGGAGCGCATAGCTTAGCATAAGCGAAGGCGGCCTGGGGCGAAAACAAAGCAGTTGGCGCCCGAGGAGGGCGCGTCTGACCAATAATGTATTTATAGTTTCGTTGAAAGCCTTCCATTGTGTCCCAACACCGCCCGGAACTATGTCTGTCCTCGGCATTTTATTAACCCCTGACTTATCACAATGATGGATAGTTGCCCTTAAAATGCGTGCCCACAAATCATTAAACCCAGACACAAAACAAAGGTCCCTTCCATTCGACAATTTGTCTTGTGCGAGATGTGGCGGTAATGCTGGCCTTTCAGTCAAACGACGGCGGAGTAATCAGCCGCGATGGGCTCGCGTCCGAGGCCGGCGTTCCAGCGGAAAAGAAAAGGGCGGTTGCTGTTTGCCGTGGTCGTTGCTACGTTGCATTGCTATGTTGTAGCTGTACGTGGTTTCTGAGCCCTGCGGTGGAAAAAAAAAAAAAAGGGAATTATGGGTGTTTGGCTTTTCCTGTGGCAGGGCAGGTGTGTTTGGATACATGGCCTTTGTGCTGTGTTCCGTTATGCTCTTTCGAATTGAGCTCAAAATGTGTATGTACACAACACCTGTGTACTGCAAAGCAAAACTGGCCCGTGATGTGGTGGGGAAAATGTACATGCAAGAAGTCCTGAGGTGCCATTTTTGACCTTTCTGCTAGGTTCATCCTCCATATTTTGTATAAACGGATTGTATGTAAATTAAAGAAACACAGAGCTTCGCATTTGGTTTTTAAGTCATTCTGGATGGAGGCGTGTGCCAGATGTTCCCGTACTGCACTCAAGAGGGGCCCGGCCCGCATGCTCGTCATGCTGCTGATGTTTTGGGGACGACTTGCTGGCGAGGTGAGAAACGTTGAGACGAGCTGGTGAGCTGAGGCCTGTCTCTGGGGCTCCAAGTCCAGTGAACACGCAGGGGCCGTGGTGTTAAAGTGACGCTTCTATCTGGGGAAAAAGAATGGCTGAAACCTTTGAGAGATTTAGGACGCTTGACAGTAGTGGCTGCTTAAGAAGTCCCTCACAAAGCAGTGAGTTAGATGCTTTTTGGCTCGTACAAACACACCCTTCAAGGGGGTACTAAAAATTCTTACCCCCCCCAGTCAGCCAAACAACACCATGGTGAGGAAGGGCAGACCCTATGCTAGTCGCCGCTCAGCTTCTCATTTAGTCCTTGTCTCGGGTGGCAGAGTGATGTGCTTGTTTTTTTTTTTGTTTTTTTTCCTCCTTTGCAAATGGCTGAAGAATCGCTTTTAGGAAAATAAGAGCGCGGCATATTGTCAATAATCAAAAAGGAACGGTTAAAAGTTGCCGAAAACAAAGTCTGCGCAGCTATTTATTCCGCAGTGCCCCAGGGACGAGAGTTTCAGTTGTTTCCCAATTTTGTATTATTCTATTACCTAAGAATAAAAAAGAAATGACTCACTAGAAGCTAAATTCAAAGGTTGCCTGCAGCAACAATAGTCCCAGCCTAAAATGCATCGCTGTGTGGATATCATTGCCTCTACTTCAGTGAGAGGTTGATAAAGTAAAATAATAAACACAAGTATGCATTCTAGATCACTGGATAGAATTCTGCAACTCATAAACAGTTCTTAATTCCATCAGTATTCTACAGACTTTACTCTGCTTTCCTGGGTAGTTCTTCTATTACTCTTTCCTCCAGAGGTACAAGCACATAATCTACACCATCATACATTTCCAACATGCTATCTATAACATCATACATTATCAACAGGAATGATGTACGACCATGTGACCATTATGTCCTCACAACCTCTACTTGGTTACATTGTAACAGGCACGCACGCGCACACACACACACACCTGCATGCACGCACACACAAACACACCTGCATACACGCACAGACGCGCACACACACACAACCACACACATCTGCATGCACGCACACGCGCACAGGCACACACACACACAAAAACACGCACGCACACGCCATCGTGTACAAATGCGTCCTGAAATGCTCCTGAGTGGCATGGTCATGTGACCGTGGGCAGTTCGGTTTTGGAAGCCAGGAGTGCATTGAGCATGTCGCGCAGGCAAAAGAGGAGAAACAATGTGAGAGAGGGGATTCTGTGGCCGGCCTGCAAATGCATTCATCAAGCAAATGAACTCCATTCTTCCACAGCGAGCCGTTGGAAATAATTGATGGAAATCTCCAGGTCATTATATTTTAATAAAGGCATTTAAGAGGCTTCAATCTCCCGGCTTTAAGTATGCGAGCCTCTGCTTCAGTTCTTGCACTCAAAATTGTCGCCACCCCGGGCCACTGGAAAGGATTTCCCTGAATTATTTCAGCCACAGATAGAGAGGGGTAGAGAGGGAAAGAGAGAGAGAGGGAGGGGGAGAGGGAAAAAGGAGGGGGAGATTGCCTACCTGTCACCCTGCGGAATGGACTCTGAGACTCTGACTCCCCGGGAATCTTTGTGGACGCGAGTCGGTGTGAAGACACCTGTAATGAAATTCTGGCTGTTCCGTGCCTTTGGGGTTTGGGCAGGTAACTGGGAGGGATGGTGATTGGATGTGCCACCCGGTTCGGATTCAAGTAACCGAAATGACTTGATTGCAATTACATGACTGTTGCAGATCTTTTTTTTTTTCTTTTTTTTTTATTCTCATTGGTGGATTGCGCTCCTGTCTAAGGTGACATTTGCATTCAGAAGCCTGCTGAGGGAAAAGGGTTTTCAGACATTTTTTTAAAAAGGGAAGAGGGGAGGGGTTAAGAGGAGGGGGAGTGACCGGATGTGGCACCTGGTTGGGCACCAAGTATGCAAATCAGGTGGCATGTGACTCGATCACAAGAACGAAAGACAGTTGCAGCTCTTTTTTTTTATTTTAATTTTTAAAAGTCTCTCTTCGACGGACAGCGCTCTTGTCCGGGGTGACATTGGCGCTCGGGAGCGGGGGGGGGGGGGCAGACGCAAACACTCGAACGGCCGGCGAGCTCTTCAGCACCATCAGCGCCGGCGGAGTGCCGCGCTCGAGCGACGGACGGCCGATGATGATGATGAGAACGAAGGGGAAGCAGGGTACAGGCGCGGCGCGGGGGAGGCGGAGAGAGAGCGAGCGCGTCGAGGCCGAAGAGCGCGAGCGGGCGCTGAGTAATTGCGCGAGAGCTCCTTAGCGACGAGCCGCCGTCGGAGCGGCGAAGGAGGCGGACGGACGGAGGGACGCGCGGGCGGGCGGGCGGGAGGAGAGACTGCGGGCGGAACCCAGGCCTTTGATTACCCGCTAATTTCGCTTGAGACGCAATCACCCAGACACTGGAGGAGATTGCAGTTATATATATATATATATATATAAATTTGCTCTCTTTCTTCTCCCACTCTGTCTTTCTCTCTCATGAAAGTTGGCTCTGCGGTGTGTGTAGGGCGGCCCAGGAACCGTTTCATCCCCCCAACCACCCCCCCACCCCCCCGATCATTACCCCTTACCCCCCCCCCCTCTCATTTCGCCTCCAGACTCTACCCTTGGAGTAGGACATCCCCGATTCCTTTTAAAGTCGTGAATATGCATAAACGCCGCCACCAGTTCGCTCGTTACCAGTTCCCGGCCCCCGAGGTTGTCCTCACCCTTGCCTTACTTCCCCGCCACAAAGTCTTCCTCCTCCTCCTCTTCCTCCTGGAGCTCAGAGGACTGCAGGGGGAGCGCTGTATTCATGGCCAGTACTTTCATCGACAGCTCCGAGAGGTGTCAAATAAATAGACTGACTGTCAGTCGTGTGCAGGCAGCGTTTTCCTGCCTGACTTCTTGATGCGTGCTGCTGCTCGTTTCGCAGACCGCACCGTGGAGCGCTGCACCACGTCTGGCTGAACGGTTTATAAATGACCAGCCTTTGAATCGCAGCTCGGTGTCAAACAATATTTATGTGTGGGAACACACGCAGTCAATCCTCATAGTTATAAATACGGTGGCGTATTTGTTAAATGAACTGTGATTTATGGGTCGAGCCTGCTGGCTTTTAATAAAGGCGTAACGTATCGATTGCATGAAACACTGCATGCATTCACCTGCGAGTTAATATTTAATATAATAAGTACTGTATATATGTGCTGTGTGGAGTTTGTCTCAGCCAGTGAGACTCAGAGGGGCGTTGCCATATCTTCATATGCAAATGAAAGAAACTCCAATTTACTTTTTGGAGGATAAGAACTCTGTGTGTGTGTGTCTGTGTGCGTGTGTGTGTGTGTGCATGCACGCGTGCATTAGAAGTCCATTGATTAAATGTGGGAAAATCCTGCAGGTTTCACTGATCAATAATCCATAACCATTACACACAGGATATCGCATTGTGCAGCTGCCTGCCAAATACAGCCTTTGTGGGTTGCCCCTGGACCTCACCTAACAGGACCTAACTCTTTACTGAAAGATCTCCAGCGGACCGATATTTATGCTTCTGCACATTTCACTGCACGCTTCAATGTTTTATTTTAACATTTATCACCTCTAATCAGGAGTTCAGAGCGGGCGGGGAAAAAAAAGTGTTTTTGAGTGATTCTGTTCTCTTAATTATTGACTGCATAGCGAGGCGCTCTAAACTGAGTTCATTATAATGTTTCTGCTTCGCTTCTCTGCTGGAGATCAAAGTGTCTAATCCTGTCCCAGTCTCTGATGAGTCATCAGATGGCGAAAGACAAAAGCAGTTTGCCAAACATTAATATTTATGAATGACTTCATGAATGACAAGTACATCAGGTGAGGCTCCGCCCCCCCAGCTCTCACGAACCGCCACTGCGTGTGTGTGTGTGCGTGTGCGTGTGTGCGAGTGTCTGTGTGTGTGTCTGTGTGCATGTGTGTGAGTGTGCGTGCGAGTGTGTGTGCGTGCGTGCGAGTGTCTGTGTGCGTGTGTGTGAGTGTGCGTGTGTCTGTGTGTGGGTGCGTGTGTGTGTGTGTATATACAGTATATCAGCGGGCACGTTACAGACTTTGCGCTTTTATCTTTATCTCCACTGAATGGAGTCGTGCGGTGGGGGGGGGCGTTAAAGCGACCGTCTGACGGTTTATATTATGGGCTGGCGCGGGCGGTGGCGGTATCCCCAGATGCCCACCCCACAATCCATTTTTTTTTTTTTTTTTTTACGATCTCCTCATCGCTGTGTAAACAACAGTCCCGCTTCACTCCGAACCGCCGCTGTGAGGAAGCGCTCTTCTGGGTTTCAGCCCGATGAGGGGGCCCCGGGGAGGGGGGGGGGGGGGTCTATGTGGCAGAGGGATTCAGGGAGGGGGATTCCACCCCCCCTCCCCCCTCCCCCCAACAGCACAGCACAGCCTCCAGGACGAACCCTTCCTCTGATTTAAAGAGGAAAAGATTCTGTCATTCATTTCCCAAATCTTCAGGCCCAGCGTGAGCCTCAGCTATGGCCTCGTGTTCATCCAGCAGGTTTTCTGATTCAAACCCCATGCCCTGGCTCCTTTGAGACACCTACTGTACAGGATTGCTTCTGTTACTCTCCTATTTAAGGGTCCAAGCAGCGAAGCTGGTGGAACCCTATTGTATCTGTTAGGATTATTATTATTATTATTTCTTTTTGTCGATGGGCCACACATTATGTGAATGTGCCGCACATAATGTATTCACCATCCGTCTCAATCAGATGTCATTTCTTCTTCATGCAACATTTTTCACAAACCTGTCGCTGTGTGTGTTAACATATGGTGCGAACACTGTGAAAATAAAACCTTCTTAAAGGTCTGTTCCATGAAAACCAATTTAAAGACTAGAATTAGTTCCCCCCCCTCCCCCCTCCCCCCTCCCGCCCCACACTTATATCGGTTTGGTCCTTCATGCACTTATTTTAAGGCCGGTTGGTGTAGATTTTGAAAATTAATTTTGAAAAGGAAAAATGTTCAGCCGGACAACGTAAACTCACATCAAATCTAAATGTAACGTTCAGTGTAGAACAGTTAATCGCTTGGACTGGCCAACCAAACACTTTCCTGGGGTTTTTATTTCCTCCCAGTGGTACTCTTTTAAAATGCGATTAAAATGCGCCCCCCCCCCCCCCGTGAGCAAGAGCGAAAATACAACTGCTGCACCATGAAGTGAATCTAAAGTTAGGAACCTTCAAAGATCAGCAGAGCATAACCTACAATCAAACAGAATGGCACTTATTTCGCCAAAATATAACAGCTTTTTTTTGTGTCCTTGCTATAACGACCTGACCATAACACATTTTACGCGGCTTGTATCTGATTTACTGCCCTCGCATAAATCATTCAGGCTGCGAGATGTTTATTTTGTGTCTCTTTACATCTTTAAAACATTGGCGTGAAACCTACACAGAGGCGAATTCCATGTCATGTGACAGTTTCATTTTTATGTTACAAATGACTAGGCCCCACCGTTCCCCTTATGTAAATGTGATTGATTCCCCGGCCATGTTATTTGGAAGTAATGACTGAATGTTCAACTCCGTTCAGATGTCACCAGCTTATAAATGGTTCTTGGTTGAGGCAGTATTTTATTTTTTTTCTGAATGCAATCTACAAAGGTAGACTTTGATTTATAGATATATTTCGGTACCGAATATACACATTATTTATGAGCCCTAATGTAAATGTTTTAACGAAGCTGCGTTTCTGCAGCTGCTGTTGTTCGTCTTCGGCCCAGTTCAAATATTCGAGCACAAGACTGAACAGCTTACAGCTCAATGGGAACGTCCGTTCAATGAGCTAGCAAGGAGTCCAGTGGTGGAGAAACTTTGGGTCGATACTCGGGGAAGAAGGTTTTACAAATTCTCAAAACGTGCAAGGGCCTTGGAAGCAGATATACTAAGGGCGGCAACACGAGGACAGCCCCAGAGCCCACACATTCATTTAGGATTTAAAGTTTTACAGTGATGGAAGTCGTTAGACTGCCGTTAGGAACGCTGAAGAGGAGTCTTTTCTGTCGCATAGACGGGGGGGGGGGGATCGACATTCCCTGAAGGAAGAGAGTGATGTCAAGAAAAGAGGACATTCAAAGTTCTCTGAAATTCTTCACAAATGGTGAAGTACACAATTTGTACGCCCTCCCCCCAATCTCCATCCATCACTTATTTATGCCGTCTCAGAAACCTTGAATTTGACACCAGAAGGCGAGGTCCGGGGCTTCACAGCAGAGGCATATCAGAGACTGAAGCTCGCTCGAAATGTTGAAATAAATTCAGCCAATCACTCTCGGTCACCTCTGTGGCACAGTGCAAGAGTGTGAAGCTTCTCCCCAGACATCAGAAACCCCCCCCCTCCCCCCCAAGACATTGGGGTGTCCTGACTGTGTGTGCGCAAGTCCCCCTCTGTATAGGGGCTAGAGGAGGACTGGCAGTGTAGTACTGTGCGGTTTATAGTGTCAACAACCAATGGCTTGAAGGCAAACGCACTGGAGACAATGGATTGGTGACATGAGAGGCATCATCAGCAATTCCATTACTGCAGAAAAAGGGAAACCAATTTCTTTTAAAGAAAAAAAGTGGTTGGGTTCATTAAAAAAGCTGAGTGATGAAGATGATTTGGGGGGGAAAAAAAAAACAAGCTGGACAAAATGAAACTACAGCTGATGTTTGAAGATGACCACTGTACTCAAAGCTACCTCTGAGAGGACTGGCCACAGGGATGAACGGTAGGCTTTATCTCATGTTACAAAACTTGTGACCCCCCCCCCCATATCTGAAAATATAAACCCAAATGAATATTTTTTCTAGGGAAATGTCAGTGAAATGCATTCAGGTGAAAACCCAGCTACATTTGTTTGCCAACTAGGATGTAGCCAGGATTTATCTGGTCGTTCAGTTCGACGGCAGTGTAGAGTAATGGGTAAGGAGCTGGTCTTGTAACCTAAAGGTCACAGGTTCGATTACATTGCATCCATTCATGCAGCTGGATATAAACTGAAGCAATGCAGGGTAAGTACCTTGCTCAAGGACCCAGCTCCTTACCCATTATACTACACTGTCGCCCCAAGGTTACATGTAGCCCATTAGCAGGTATGCTAAAGTCTTTTTTTGCTTTTCAGTGCAGTGCTATACCCTTTGGATTCAGCGCTGTTCCTGTCCAGGCACTCAGATCACGTTACAGTATGCGACAATAGAAATCCCACCATTTATTAAAGAAATATAACAAAATCTAAAACTGCAATAACATGTCTTTTCTGGAGGCAGCCTATCTTCTTTCTGTGTCTTAAGGGCGTCTGAATGGATTTAAAAAAAGTTTTAAAAGACTCATACAAAATTACTGCGAGAGAATTTTAAATTAAAAAGTGGCAAACCTTAAAAAAAAAAAAAAAACTAAACCTGCTTTTCTGTGGCTGGTGCGAGAACTTCAGGATGGAAGTTTAATTTTATACTAAATTTTGAAATTCCTCTTTTCCATTAAAGTTCCAACTGACAGCTTTCTCAGAGCTTCAATACTGAAGTGATTTTATTCTGTGCGTTACACACGCTTTGAATGATGAACGAACAAATTAAACCGTAATGAAATTCTTGCGGTGGCTGGCTCATGTTCTCAGTGCATTCAGTTTTATATTTAGGTTGTTATTACACTTTTGATAATGGATTCTGTATCACTGTAAAGAAGAGAACCCTGAATCACAGTATGATACATGTAAGATTCTAAATGGAAGTGATTCACTCGAGTCTCACACACTGGCTAATCACACACACCTGCCGCCTGCATAGTTCTGGCCAACCTGTACGGGTAATGCCGGTCATAAGAATAAGCGACAACTCGTTATCGCCGACAGGCATAGTGCTAAATGACACAATAGTGACTGGGAGCAGGTGATCAACAACTATTCTATAACTATACTCATAAAAACATAATCTTGTAACTTATTTATTGCGTTTAAGCTCTTGTGATTTTTAAATCTTTCATTGTGATAGGTATCGATGGCTTTGGGACAATCGATGCAAGGATGCAGTGCGTTAGCAACTTACCATGAATCGGCTCAAACCAGTTTTCTCCCCAGGCTATCCATGAAAACGTTTTTATTAACTTTGGCCCAAACTGTCAACGTTTCGGATTTTTCAGTAACGCAAAAACAGAACTGTATCCAGCGTGCAAAATACTCCAGTTAAAGATCACTTCCACTTTTTGTTAAACATTTATTAACATACTTTATTACATTCCTTGTGACTTTATTTTTTAGTGAGCTTGTTCATCAGGACTTGAGTCAACTGGACGTCCAATGATAACACAGGATGTTTTTCCAGTTAGTTAATATGTACTGTCACAAATATCAATGAAAAATGACAGAAGTACAGTCAGCCTGTCAAATCCCTTTTCTTAATTATGTGTTACAGATCTTAATCAATAAAAAAAGTTCTGCTAGCCATCTGACAAGCTGTGTAATTCATCAACGCAATCGTAGTAGATATTTTTGCCCAAAATGGCAAAATGTTTTTTTTTTTTTTATGGTTTTAAAAAAAACACATATTACATAGATACACATTATTATTTTAGTTTGTGGACTGTCAGTAAATGGCAGATTATAAACGGATTGCTATTCCCAGTCATTTCAGTCTATTTAGTTTAGGCTGGGTTAGAGTTCCCAGACAAAGGGGGGGTCTTGGTGCTCTCTGTAAAACTGCAATTATTTTAGAAGAGCACAATGCACCCTCACATACAAAAGAAAATTTACTTACAGCTATATTGACATGGACCTTCATAGCATAGATCTACACACGGTAGATTTCCATTACAAAAAAATGCATTCTATTTTTAACGTTTAAATTTTTACATCTTTTTTTTTTGCTGTTGCTGTGAGATAAAATTGTTTTAAACCAGTTATGATAACAACTGTGTACATTTATTAAACGGAAACATCGTCAGACATATTGTACCTTAGAACCTTAGAAAAAGGATTTTAAGTAAATGAAAATACCAACATGTTCTCAGAGTTTTTCCCCCCACTGATTAGCTTATTCTCTTATTGATATAATGCAGTCAGAAACAGAGAAAGCATAGGTTTGACCTGTTTTCATATGAACTGGTTAAGAAAGAGGTGCTCATCCTCTGTAACACACCTGGATAAATGTGCGTTACAAGGACATTTCAATCAAACGCAGTCTCAAAGTTTTAAAACAAACTTCTTCCCATTTGGACGGGCGGGACTTGGCAACTGTCGATCATTAAAACTCCAGAAGGTTCAAAGATGATTTCAAAAGATGTTCTACGCAGTCTTTCAAATAGAAATTCACATGAAGTTTTTTTTTTTTTTGTCATTTGTTTCTTCTTCCTCTTCTCCTCAGTGGTTCTCAAGATTCAAAGTCAACGCAATAAAAAAAAAAAGAAAATAAAGCGTAGGAGTCCGTAGGTGTCGATTACTGGCCACTGTTTCAAAATGTCCGCCGTTCAAAAGGGCTGAGGCCCAACCGAGACCCCCCCCCCCGCCGACCCCCCCACCTTAATCCAGCGGCTCCTGTTTTATCCGGATGACGGAGGGCCCCCGCTGCCCCCTCCGGATCTCCCTCCTCAGGACGTACTCGCTGAACTGCGAGGAGTCCACGCCCCCCCCGCAGGAGCCCACGATCTCGAACCCGCGCTGCTGCAGCCTCTCCAGGACCTGCCGAGGACAGAGGAGGACCGCGATAAAAACCGCCGTCAGGCCCCGCCCCCCTTCCGTGCCATGTGACCGCAGTTCCCACGGAAACAGAAACACGTAGAGCATGGGTACTCAAATCTGGACCTTGAATCCAAATCCAGCCCTGGTTCTCTTCTCCCCCAGGTAATTAACTGAACAATTAGTGCTACTGACTGTATTCACACCTGACTCCCAGGTAAAGGGAGGGTGGAAAACCAGCAGTTCTTGGACCTTGAGGGCCCATGAGTTGAGTGCCAGGGAGCCTTCTACCGCAGGCGATGGATGATACACACGTACACAACCAGATGAGTCAGTCACCACCCCCCCATCACGCCCCCCTTCAAGGAACATGATGCATTCATTTTCTCTTCAGGCACCCGGCCTTGTAACTTAAGAATCGCCAGGCACTGCGCTGTTTGACCCTTCATTTCAAGGACAGGAGCCATTAAAATACTTTAGATTAGTGATGGAGAAATGGAGAGAGTGAGAGAGTGAGAGAGAGAGAGAGAGTGAAAGAGAGAGAGAAACAGCATGAGAGAGAGAGAGAGAGAGTCAAAGAGAGAGAGACAGAGCATGAGAGAGAGAGGGAGAAAGAGAGGGCGGGAAGAAAAACGGGTAAACATTTCATTTGCAATTCAACAGCCTTCCATCGCGGCTGCCCAATAAAAACTGAGCGAGCCGTATATTCTCGCCGCGGTCACACGGGCCGGTTCCTTGGCGCGGCAGACACTCTCTCTCCAGAAGGCTGCGAGATCACATTCCATTAGGCTGCCCTCAGGGGGGCGCTGGGATTGTGTTTATTTATTTATTTATTTATTTATTTATTCAGCCGCTTGGCAGCACCCGAGCTCAGCACTCTTCGGCGCTCGGGGCTGGACTGCATGCCAAACTACAAAGGTCCCGTACTGCCGGCAATTTCCGTCTACCCGCCATTAGCGCGGGCTACAGGACCCAGTGGCGATATGTTTTAATAACCAAACAGGATTATGCCCTGCCTACGGACAGCCTGTCCTAGCGTGCTCTTTCAAGACCGGGCCGCGGTGGGGGGGGGGGGGGGTGGGGGGTGGAGAAAGGATTGGACGGAGCTCACGCCCCCTTCTCCAGAAAGCGGGTTTCTGAAGGTGCGAGAATCGGGGCCTGGCGGTGTGCAGATGGGTCAGAGTGGGAGGGAGGGAGGGAGGGAGGGGGGGGGGGGGGGTGGAGAAGAAAAGACACCAGAACTTGTCACCGTGACGACAGAATGTTTGTGATTGTTTGCGTCCCATATTAGAGACGGTCTGGAGAGAAACCACACCATACAAATAACAACAAAATAAGTAAATAAATAATAAAAAAATCCAACGTAAACAGGCAAGCGAAAGTAAAGCAAAGGTCGAGTTGTCTCGGGGGGTGGGGGGGGTGGTGGCAGGGTGACGGGTGGTGGGGGTCGGGGGGGCCTCACCTGGACGGAGTTGAGGTGGCAGTAGCCGTTGAGCGGGAAGCGGATGACGTGGGTGGAGTCGTGGTTCCAGCCGGCGTTGACCGAGTTGCACATGACGTCGCCGATCTCGGGGAAGACGTCCTCGATGAGGGCCTTGTCGCCGCTGAGCGTGATGCGCTCGCCCAGGTCGGGCGCCACGCGCACCACCAGGCACTCGCACGGCCGCGAGGCCCGGCCCGCCTCCCGCTCCTGCCGCCAGCGCTCCAGCTCCGCCTGCATGGGCTGCAGCTGGAAGTACCGCGCCTCCTCGTACAGCAGGCTGTAGTCCTGCGGGTGGGGGGGGAGACCGCGAAAAACACACGCTACCGTTAGCCATCCACATTCAGTCACCGCGAAAACACGCTACCGTTAGCCATCCGCAATCGTTCACCGCGAAAACACTCTACCGTTAGCCATCCGCATCCGCATCCACTCACCGCGAAAACACGCTACCGTTAGCCATCCGCATTCAGTCACCGCAAAAACACGCTACCGTTAGCCATCCGCATTCACTTCCCACGAAAACACGCTACCGTTAGCCATCCGCATTCACTCCCCACGAAAACACGCTACCGTTAGCCATCCGCATTCAGTCACTGCAAAAACATGCTACCGTTAGCCATCCGCATTCACTCACCGTGAAAACACGCTACCGTTAGCCATCCGCATTCACGCCCCATGAAAACATGCTACCGTTAGCCATCCGCATTCACTCCCCATGAAAACACGCTACCGTTAGCCATCCGCATTCACGCCCCATGAAAACACGCTACCGTTAGCCATCCGCATTCACCCCCATGAAAACACGCTACCGTTAGCCATCTGCATCACTCCCATGAAAACACGCTACCGTTAGCCATCCGCATTCACTCCCCATGAAAACACGCTACCGTTAGCCATCCGCATTCGCTCCCAAAAACACGCTACCGTTAGCCATCCGCATTCGCTTCCCATGAAAACACGCTACCGTTAGCCATCCGCATTCGCTCCCCACGAAAACACGCTACCGTTAGCCATCCGCATTCGCTCCCCACGAAAACACGCTACCGTTAGCCATCCGCATTCACTCCCCATGAAAACACGCTACCGTTAGCCATCCGCATTCACTCCCCATGAAAACACGCTACCGTTAGCCATCCGCATTCACTCCCCACGAAAACACGCTACCGTTAGCCATCCGCATTCACTCCCCACGAAAACACGCTACCGTTAGCCATCCGCATTTGCGCTTAGAACTGCTCATTTGCGGGCAGAAGACCAGCGTTTGACCATTTGAGGTTTGACCATTTTGGGTTTGAAATCATCTTCTGGAGAGCTTACTTGCAGTACTTAGCAGAATGAAACTTTTACTTTTGCACATGATTAGATCCCTTCTAAAAAAAAAAATTGAAAAAATAAATAAATAAAAAAGCTGAAAAGACTAAGTGCTAAAAAAAAAGACCGAAATGCAGCTTTGCTTTAACACCACTCCAGTACCTGTCGCTAAAGGGAGATATTAATAGGACGGTTAGCAGGGATGTGCTGAATTCGGACAGGTTCGCGGGTACAGAGGAGAGACGAATCTGATGCTTGCCTGGGACAGGGGGCGAGAGAGCCTACCTTGAAGTCGTCGGGAATGAGGAGCTTGGAGGTCCTGAGGAAGTTGAGAATGTACCGGAACATGTGGCCGTCCCTGTCGATGAAGTAGTGCTGTTTGAGGCTGTCCAGAACGATGGGCTCCGTGCCATCAAAGAGCCGACCGATTCTGCAGGGGGGGGGAGAGGGAGAGAGAGAGAGAGAGGGGGGGGGGGGGGGGAGGGAGAGAGAGAGGAAGAGGAAGCGAGGAAGAGAGAGAAAGAGGTAAAAAAACAAGGCTGCCACTCATAGGTATAATTCTGGTCCTTCATGATATTGTACTTCCAGTTTAGAAGACAGTGGTTCATATATATTATTTATTCATTTTTTAAAAGTCAGACTGATAACTCTTCCTTGTGGAATCATTTTCATAAAACACCTCTTTCTCCTCAGTGATACGAATACCAACTCTGAGCGTTAACACAAACTAGGCGACAAAATTAATTATTGCTTAAAATGTCAAAATGAGCAGACATGCATATAGAGGTAACAATGACCACTGTAGTTACCTGCCACCTGATTGGTGCATTTTGTTTTTGGTACAAGGAAGCTGGTGCTTAAACAGCACTGCATTATAACTGACCAGCCCAGCCTTGCTTTTGCCCCTTTCATACTGTAGATCAGGGGCATCACAGCGGGGGTGGGGGCAGTGGAACTGACTACCCGGGGCCTCAAGGCGTGGGGGGGGCCCTCAAAAGGCCTGGACTAAAAAGTTTGCTTTGGCCTACAGTTTTACGGGGGCCCACACAGACAAAAACAAAAAACAAAACAAACACTGAAGGAGCTGGGCAGAAAAAAATAAATAAATGTAATGACCCATTCATTCAGAGTGTGTGTGTGTGTGAGTTCAGGAGTCAAGGAGTCAGAGTGTATTGATGATTTGGCTTTGAAAATTGCCATTTAAAATGACACAAAAAAGAAGGCAAAAAGAAATCAAAGTATGAATACAGAGTGGGGATTTAGGGTCATTCAGGACGTCTGGTATACTAATCTGCCAACTGATGAACTGCAGACATGGCCCGAAAATACCAGTCCAGGGGGTGGTGGCCGGGGTGGGGGGAGGAGGGTAGTTTTAGAGACTGATATTTGGAACATCTCTTAATGAACACCTAGGGCTCTACTCCGTCAAATTTTCACTAATTTACTTCCGAGAAACCACTTAGCACATACGTCTGGTTACAGCTCGAGATGAAATTAAAGCTTTATGGGAAAAGTCGGTACATATTTGAAAATAACACCCAAGGAAAGTGTTTAATTGCTCGCCTTGTACACAGAAAACACTCAACGCCAACAAGTGAATGCCTGTTCCCCAGCCAAATTCCAAATGCTAAGTACAGTACGTTCTACAAAATCCTTTACTTAGATCTTACTTTCTGAAAGAACCACACATTCAACCACATGTGAACGGTTTGATTGTGGAGTACAGAGACAAATCAAGCGAAAATATGCATTTGTTATGGAGCTGACTGTATTTTGAATAGGATGTGATGAATGAGTCGAATAGAATGGTCAATACCATCTGGTAAAGACTGCTGGGGGCCAATCTCCTGCCTGCAGCCAGGCCTGAGGCCACCCCTGGACTTAAGATGGTTGCTTCCAGATGGCATGGCAGCTTCAGAGTTTTAACTGCTTTTATGACATCTGTTAGAATAATTATAATAATTTTTTTAAATAAAAGATACGAGAGCAATTTGTTTTACAGTCTGCTTTTTGCGATTTTGTGAATGAAATACATCCAGTGTGGAAACCATTTAACATGTCCCTACCCTGATCCTGGGTTTGGTACGACTCCTGTTGTAAGTTGTTTACATTTTTCTCTGTTGCGTGACTAGCCAGGTTCCAGGCAGTGCCGGACAGGCGGATAGGGAGTTACTTGCCCGTCTGCCGTACCACTTTCCTTCTCCTACTTCCTGTAACGGTCTGACTCTAAACCAGGTGGAAACAGGCTCACTTCGGTGAATGACCTGCGTCGGCGGAGTTTGGACGTGCCACGAAAGGCTTCAGGAACGGACTGTAGTGACTGTCAGAGTGCATCAGATGACTGAAAAACCCAAGTAAAAAGCTTTGTTATTACGTATAGACGGTTACAACGGCAACGGGGAGGGCCACCAAGCCCCCCCCGTGTGTGGGAAGCATACGTTGACGGCCACGAAAACAGAGAGAGACATCCAGATGAGAGGTCCTCTTGCCATAAGCTTGTTTTTTGCCGGAGTACAAACACTCCAGCGAGAGCGGTAATGAGGGTAATTTGGTTCAGGACGCGGGCGGGGAGGGGGGCAGGATTTTGCCAGGCAGTGCCGGCTTCAGTGCCAGGCAGGGGTACCAGATCAGACGTCTTTTCCCAAAAGATCACGCGCCTCTGTGTGCCTTGGCGGTTCCTTTCGCGCACAACTCCTCCGGTACAAGGCTGAGAGTAAGCAGGTATTTCTTTAGACGTCGATGACGCTCGACTTTGTGACTTCCGTGACTAATATCTCCGGCTTTATGTGAACTTACTACTGCGGAAATCCACTTTAGTGTCTAGGTATAAAAATAAAAAAGAACAAGTAAGCTACTGTTCTTTTTCAGGATCACACTTCTTTGTGTCATGAAATTCACTTTCTTGCTGACAGGACATCTCTCTCTCCAAAGCTTTTGTTACATATGCAAATCCACACAAATCTACCTGCCTTGCAGCCAATAGCTTGCCAGGCTGAATTATATCACTCACTATTTGTTTTTCCACAGGATTTTACAATCTGCATAAATAGTGTTCCAACATAATCCTTGAAATCTACACGGTGCCTCAGAATCCTAAATTCACTGCAGCTGCCACATGCAGACAGGCACCCCCATATGCTGAAGCATGTGACCCCCTGCCCTCAGACAGCAAAAAGGGCTCTTTTGGCAGCAGTGGTTCTCTTCTTAAAATGTTTTTTAAGGCGGTCTGCGATTGCAATACCCCCACCCCCCCCCCGTTCCGCGATCACAAATTACCCTGACCCCCCCACCCCCTCCACACCTGCAATCTACCCCCTAAGCAACCCCCACCTCCCCACGGCACAGTCGCAATCTACCCCCCGTGTGCCCCCCCCCCCAGGTCGGCACAAAGGCTACAGGTACGTCTGGTTTTCAGCAGATGGCTCCACTGCAGGCCCTAGAACAGACGAAACGGGTGCGTGGCTCAACACCGGAGAAGCGAAAATTGAGATATTTTGAGTTTTGACATCAAAGAACAAGGAAACGTAAGAGGCCGCCAAGGAGGGAACTAAAGAAAAGGTGTTCAACAAAATACGACACAATCACAAAGAGGCTAACGTGAGCGGTCAGCAAGAACGCTTCAAAGTTTTAAAAGTCCATTAAAAGCAGAAAGGTGTTTCTCAGTTCTCTTGCAGCCCTACCTGGTTGCCATCGCGACACACAACACAACAAACAAAAAACAAAAAAACACACTGACCAGCAGGGTTTCCGCACGGGGTAGACCCAGAAGGCCAGCAACGCCTCAACTCCAGGAAACGGGGATACATGCTATAAAAATCACAACATCCTGTGCGAGGACGTGCGTTTTTATACAGGGTTACCACAGTGAAACATTTCACCTGCATCTCACAAAGAATCAGTAGGAGCTAGAGAAACACAGTTCAGAGAAACAGACAGGAAGTGGGGAGATGCGTCAGAGGACCCCAGAAAGCTAAAGGGCTCAGCTGAGGAAGAACAACTTGCCTACAGATTAGGGAGAAACAACAGATTTAGGTAAGGTCAGCTGAAAAGGAGACAGAATTATGCGGGAGGGAGGGGGGGGGGGCAAACGAGCAAGAAAGCAAGAGAGAGAACAAGCGAGTAAGAGAGCCAGGGAGACAGAGAGAGAGGGAGAGAGAGAGAACAAGCAAGCAAGCGAGAAAGAGACAGCAAATGAGAGAGAGAGAGAGAGAGAGAGCAAGAGAGAGAGAGACCCTGTCTGCAGAAGCTTTGCCATGCACATCTAACACAAATTAAATGAAGATCTTCCCCACGTTGCTTCATGCATACGTTATGATGAAGGTCATGAGACCAGCAAAACCGCAGTAGTTCATCAATAAATTGATTTTTTTTTCTTTCCCCCAAGCAGTGCGTGGAAGGTCATTAACAGTTCTTAAAAAAAAATTTAAAAAACTTTTTTAAATGCTCCTGCAAATAAATAATTAAGCCCAACACACCATCACAGCAATACTGTATTCTGCTTACAACTGTACTTAAATGTTTAAAAATATTATTTTTGTTTCTAGACCAGTGGATCATGAGAGAGTTACGACCCATTACTTAATGTGTGTCCTTTGTCCGGATGCTAAGAGTTAATTCAGAATGAAGTCTCACCAGGTGTTTCTGTTCAGGCGTATCTGTGGCCACCTACCTGGACCCTCACCTGGTGTTTCTGTGGCCACCTACCTGGACGCTCACCATGTGTTTCTGTGGTCACCTACCTGGACTCTCACCAGGTGTTTCTGTTCAGGCGTATCTGTGGCCACCTACCTGGACTCTCACCAGGTGTTTCTGTGGCCACCTACCTGGACGCTCACTGGGTGTTTCTGTTCAGGCGTATCTGTGGCCACCTACGTGAAGTCTCACCAGGCGTTTCTGTGGCCACCTACCTGGACTCTGGGTACTTTGTTAGCGTGGCCAGGCTGCTGGTGTACATGTGCCCTCCCACGTCGATGTGCACGGGCGCGTTGGACTTGGTGAGCTGGGCAGGGGTGGGGATGCCCTGGCTGCTCAGCGGAGACACTGGCGATCTGGTTATCATGGGCCTGGACATGTTGGCTCGGTTATCCTGTCAAAGGGGACGAAGGGGCAAAAAAAAAAACAAAATCAGATCAACAGGCAACAGTCGCGTTCCACGCAATAAGCACTAAGGCCCCAACTCAACGCTCCACCCGTGGCAGATGAAGCAGGAGAGAAGGTCTAAGCGATCTAATCTCTGATTCTGTGTTGGTCCTGAGGGGTGGGTGGGGGGGGGGGGGGCAAGGGGGCGGGGGGTTGTTAGAGTCTCAAATGATAATTGCTTTCTTCAAAGGAAGATACCACCTCTAGACTGAAAATGAAAATATTCATAACACCATCAACAATCTTTGTGACCACATTGGCCAGGGCATTACAAACCTCGGCTACTTAATGCACATGGTATATATGACATAAAACCTACAACTGCTCATGCAGCTTATTGTCTGAAGCTTAAGCTCTGCATTCTGACTGATATTTCAGTAAACTGAAGCAGGACAAACCGTTTCCCATTTTGGCATAACGCACACAGCACAAAAAAGTGCATTATGCCATTATCACTTATGAAACATACAGGCTTATGAAATTCATCAGTACTGTGTGAGAAATGACACCACAGCTGAATACTACCGTATAAGACCTAAATCACTGGCTTTGTCCTGGCAGGAAGAGGGGTACGTTTACTCAATCGGCTACCTGCAGCACATCGGGGCCCTTCCCTCTTCCCCCTTCCCCCCTCCCCCCCGGAAATGTCCTCTGTTTGCAGGAGGGCTCGATGTCCCCCTCTTAAAACCTTAAAGGGGCGGTCAGTAATGGGTGAGCGTTGGCGCTCGCGGTTTCGACTCGGGCCGCTGGTGGCGGTCGGCCGGCGGCGCCCACCAGGGCCGAGGACAAAATGGCGGCCTAGAGAGGACAAAAAGGAGGTCGCCGAGCCGGGGGGGGGCGGACGGCGACCTCCGGGGACGGCGAACGTCGCGGCTGCCTGCTCGGGGGCGCGGGGACACGCGACACAGCGCTGGAGCGCGCTCAGACAGGCAACCCAAATTTAGGACGCGGACGATGAGCGGTCTGAAATGGGTCCGGGGGGGCCTGTCCGCTATAGGCCGCTCAGCGAAGCGAGGCCACAATGGCGACTTTGCAGTTGCGTAAGCACAAACAACATGGAGTACTCCTCAAAAAAACCATCAGGACCAGATTATATTTCTGATTCTGTCTTGTATGTCGTGCCAGAGTGGCGTTGCTTTTACGTCGAGGAAATCCTTGGAGGTAAATGATTTGCAACTACTGATGAAGACCTAAAAGAAAATTCAGGCCTATCCTCGACCGACAGTACAACTGATGACATTTTCCGTTAAATGCGAGCGACGTAAGTACATGTACGTTTTGCCCTTTACACGATTCATTCCCACTTTTCATCCATTTTGGAAAGCGCTGAAATCACGACGCTTAGTACGCATCTACGTATGAAACATAACCGCTTAAATTCATTACTCCAAGTAAAGGACATAGTGCACTGGGGTCAGCTAGAATAGAGGCTACGAGCTCATGTGAACAGACCTTTAATATGGCTCAACATCAGCACCGATGCAGAATCGTACCAGTCAAAAATGAAAGAAGATATTGGTTGAAAATTACTGTCAAAACATAAATAAATAAATGAATGAAATAAAAATAAAAATAAATCACAACTCATTGTCTACAAAAATCACATAAGGAATCATAAAGAGTGCAGTCCGAAGTGCACATTACCATTTAAGTGTTGTTAGTACAGAAGACTACCCCCCTCCCTCCCTCCCTCCCTCCCTCCCGATCCCAATAACAGGTTTACAGGAGAAAGCAGTTTGGTGCAACACTGACCCATCTGAACCTTTTCAAAATGGACACAACCATGCCGACAGGTTGACAGAAACAACTGGAAAGTCTGATCGATTTTTATCACACTATTTCTTTTTTTTAGCAGAGAGAGAGAAAAAAAAGGTGAAGGTCTCACTATCAGGGGAGAATGGGCGAGAGGAAGTCGAGACCAGCCCGAGTGTAATTACTGAGGCTGCATTAAGCGATTCGACATCTACACAACCAACAGGAACAGGAGAAAAAGAAAAGAAAATGATACACCTCTTCACACGACCCTGTCCTGAACTGATCACCCTCCATGACCCCACACCCTGAGCTGGCCAGAACCGGATGGGCTCCCCCTGTTGATCCTGGTTCCTCCCCAGGCAATGAAATGACTGAGCTGGCTGAGATCAGACTCCCATAGCACCTCCTTTATGACACACACAACAATTTAGAATTGGGGCTAGAATTGTGGAACTAGACTATTCTTTGGAAACGACCATAGAGAACTATTCCCTCAGTTGTAATTAAAAAAACTGATTATGGCTTGAAAATGAATTCATAATTCAGTCATGCATCTTCATCTGATCAAGCAGTCTTGCCAAAAAAAACAAAACAAACAACAAAACAAAAAAAATAAAAAACACTTCTACACCAAATCTTCTGGACCAGAACTCAACGGAAAAGTAAAGAAAGTTATTGATCACAATAAGCAAACAAAATCTCACCTAGGATGGCAGAAAACATAAAAGCTTATTTTGAAACTTTCCACTAGGGAGGGGGAAGCAATATTATTTTAACAAAGAGCACTGCATGGGTTCAAATAATTTACTGCAGAGGTCTTCTCTAAATTGCGGCAAAAAAAAAAAAATGCATATGTACGCAGCAGGGTTTTCCTGGCTCAAAACAGGACTCAGGCGGTGACTTTGCGTGAAAACCATGTAGGGTAATGATAATACAGTATAATTCACTTAATTGACTAACGGATTATCGCATAATTCAGGTATTCGCATTGAATTGCCAAATCCCAAACCATTTCCTATTCATTCTACTGTAAAGAAATTTGCAGAAATATTCTCACTGGGGGGGGGGACGGATGACGACAGGGGGGGACCACAGGTGTATTTAATGTTATAAATGATAGAGTCAATAAAATCCTAAATTAAGGCTGCATTTAATTTCAAGGTCATGTCGATATTTGGCATCACTCTCAGAAAAAAAGGTATCAGTGAAGGTACATTTTTGTGCTTTAAGGAACAAACTTCTCAAATGTACCGTGAAAGTACAATAGTGTTTATTTGGGTACTAATAAGCACTTTTTAATTTCACAATTTCATGTACCTATTGGGAACCACCCCAGTGATGTGCATTTATACTTTATTTTTTCTGGGGTGGGGACAAAACTACTTCGCACCGACCTCGTATAGGGACATGTGGGCTTGGCCACTGAAATAGTATCTTGGCTCACTCTTATCTTTGCTAAACCACCACACCGACCTGCGAAAGCCTACAGGTAGTTCTGGCTCACCATAATGCAGGCCCAGCTAAATGAATATTTCTGCGTAGCCATGAATATTTCTGGCTACGCTGCTGCTTTCTACTGATGAAAAATGCACAGGCACGGGAAAGTTTATAGACTAGACGTAATCCATCGGCGGAAATGTGACTAAAATCAGCCGCAACACAATGATACGGATGCAATTTTGCTTTGCCACCTTCGTAACAAAGTCCGCTGGAGAACGTATTTACAAGGACGGGACGACTTGGGGAAACTTTTCTTAACGCAGTTCGATGAGAGGTAAATCGCCATTACCTGCTCTGCCAGTACAATAGCGGGCGGAGGGGACACCGTCTGCCCATTAGATTCGAGGGGAGCTACAGACTGAGGGTCAGTTCTCACAGCGATCAGGCTGGGGGAGTCACCACCGCGCTCCGCAGGTCGCACACAAAGCTTTTTTGGGGAAGCCGGTCCGGAAACGTCTACAGGATCTGTTGTTCGCGGCCGCTTAGTCGTTTCTTGTTCTTTAATTTCTAACACGTCATCATCTATCGGGTGCAAATAGGGGACAACCAGTTGGAACTGATTCTGGGTCTCATCGGCCGTTTCCGGAGCAACGTGCAGAGGCGCTAACTTTGACCCAATGTCTACGATACTGTTCAAAGTCGCAACGGAGACGGCGCCGATGCAGTGGTTAGTGTAAGTCTTTGACAGTTTCGCAGCTATTGATAACATTTCCATCCTAGTGCCCAGCAGGTTCTTGCCTATTGCTTTGTTTTCATACCAGGTCATGTCACTTTCACTGCAATAGTCCCGTTGTCTCTGAAAAAATGCTTTGCAATGCGGATTCCGTTTCGAAATGTATTTCACAAAGCTCGCGTAGGGGCAGAACTCCGTGCTAGTTTCGTACATGCGGGGCAAATTGTCGTCAGTGTCTGTTCTTTTTTTACTCAATGACGCCGATCTGGATTTGTGATACAGTCCCAGCGCTTTTAAGTATATAAACTTTCTCCCGTCTTCGTCAATCCCGAGTCCGAACGAACTCTCCTCCAGTTCTCGTTGATTCTCCCGTCCCCTGGTGCAGAAATACATGCAGGTTTCGAACCACACTTTATTGAGCAAACCGAAAGGCGTGTTAGTGTTAAACGCGCTCGATGTGTACAGTTTCTTCAAGTCAGCCCGGGTGATTGCCTGTTTTTGCACGACAGGACATGCACCTTGTTCTTCCAGCTTTCTGATCACCGCTGCCAGCGTCAGGTTCGCGCTTCTCAGCTCGGGATCTTTAGACAGATCCAGGTTGCGGCAGTAAGGCGGTTCATTCAGGTGTCTGTTCAAAGCGCTCCTAATACCAATCAGAGAGGACTTGCTGTACAGCTGCCCACTCTTTGAACGCGCTTCTGCATAAAAAGACCCCAGCACCTCGCACAGCGTCTCCTTGTCCATAGTTTCAAAGTCAGGACTTTTGGATTTTTCGTTTAGGTACTCCCGGAAGATTCTCACCGTGTACTTGGTGGCTAAACGAGTGTTTTCACTCACTCTTGACCGGTCTGGCCGATGCACATCGCCTTCCAGTTCTGAGTCCCGCAGCCCGGGGATAATAGAATCCACACTGCACTGGTCCGTATTCCGCATGCGGACCGCTTCCGTCTCCACAGCAGAACAGTTTTCGGGGTCCACACACTCAGCTTCCCACTCCGACCCCTCATCATTTTCATATTCAAACTCCTCATCACCCGTTATCTGTATTTCCTGAATCTCATCTTCCTCATAGTCGCTTCTTTCCAGGTTACTCGTTCGTTCATTTTCCGTCCCCTCTGCGTCGGTGAAGCAATCTCCGCTGCTAGGCATTCTCGCCATATTGCAGTCTCTCTGTCAGTCCCCGGGCAGGGCGCATGCGCTATATTGGACCGCAGCGCTAAGAGCTTTTGTATTTAGTGACCTTCAGCTACAGGCAGACTGCTTCTTAAAGGTACAGGGACCGTACGCTCCAAAAACAAAAAGGGGGCGTCTTTAATAAACCAAGGACACAGTCTGCAGTACCCAATACTGGACCGATTGATGGACTCTTCAATAACGTTTTATTGCCAATAACTCCAGAAACGATAAAAACAAAACCCACAGGCTACTCTCCTCACCTGCTAATTATTAGAGTGGTATGCAGTCCTTAGTAGCCTAACAAACCAAACTTATTTGAGAATTTACAACATTAATTTCAAACACCGTTAACTTTATGGGTATTCTAATATTTCGTTTTCACCGAATTTATAAGCTACCTTGTCACACAGTTACTGCGTGATTGACATTTTCAGCCATTACAGCCTAGTTTGGAATGTGCGCACAATGAAAGCAAAATAATAAACTTCAGCAACCATATTAAGTAATGCGTTACAGCGCTCACTACTTTAAAGCAATACATTTTTTGTAGGTTTATATGAAAGT
Source organism: Anguilla rostrata (assembly GCF_018555375.3). Lineage (NCBI taxonomy): Eukaryota > Metazoa > Chordata > Actinopteri > Anguilliformes > Anguillidae > Anguilla > Anguilla rostrata. The sequence continues at coordinate 63,263,746 of NC_057936.1, forward strand.
TATTTCTACCGACAGTAAAAAAGATCTACCCCATCAATGTGCAACGTGCACCATTACAAGACCGTTTTATCCACGCCCGGTTCTAGGCTTGCCAATAACCTACAAACGACTGCCGAGGGCGCCATCCATCTGGAGTAGCGCCAAAGGAAGGGGGGTGGAGGGAAATAAAGGGGTAAAAAAGTGGGGGGTGGGATGGCGATTGGTACCGGGGAACGGGACAGGTGGCCGCCGAAGTGAGATTTTAATTTTTTGTCCCCCTCACCTTCGTATGGCACCCTTGTCGCCTATGCCAAGAACACAGAACTCTGCGTCCATGATAGACGGTGCCCTCACACACCCCCCCCCCAAATAAATAAATAAACAACGGCGCATATTTAATTTATTTGTTTATTTATTTATTTATTTATTTAACACCGTGAGCGCGCTGCAAAATCGCGTATAAGAGTTGTAATTTCACTTTTATCCTCAGTCGATATCACGCAACGTTGACCTTAGACAACCCCTCACGACACACATTTTTTGCTAAAAAGCTATAGTGGGCCACGTGGTTGAACAAAATCAATATTTGGAAACTATTTTAAAAATCTAAATCAAGCACAGGGTCACATGATCATTCATTCAGGGGAAACACGTGTTAAGAGATCAGTTACGTTTGCATTAGAAATGACCCTTGCCGCACGTAGAGCAGATACAGTTCATAATAAACATCATCAAACGAGTGCAACTTAACAAGTTTCCTCTGATATGATGATACTGGGGCAGCAGTGTACCACACTATTAAGGGAACTGGGTTTGAAACTCTCTAACTTAAGTTATGCCAATATTCATCCAAAGTTAAACAGGACAGTGAAATAATATTGGAAGCCTTTTTGGGGGAAAAAGACATTACATTTAGCATATGCTCTTATCCAGAGCGACTTACAGTACACAAATTTCACATAGCATTTACATTGCATCCATTCATACATACAGCTGGAGATATACTGAAGCAATGCGGGTTAAGTACCTTGCTCAAGGATACAATGGCAGTGCCCTACCCGGGAATCGAACCTGTGATTTTTAGGTTCCTTACCTAGTATACTACACTGCCGTCCAAGAAATGGGTAGCTATCGTTAGCTGAACCAACTTCAATAATACATGTGCAATCATAGAAAGTTTATTTTAACATTAAAAATGCTTCGCTTTTGCCTTGAACACAAAATGCCCCCCTGAGCACATATGACCTCAATTTAACAATACATTCCCCCACAGGCTTGATTTATTTATGGAGTGTGTTAAGGGGCACACAAATGCCCCCAGGACCCTCTCCAGAGGCCTAATGACTTATTTGAGGGTAGCGCAGTTCACGTTCGTGCACACAACTTAGCTGGCCGCATGCTTACATTAACAGGAAACTCAGTGGTAGTACAAAAAATGACTAATGACCAATCCTCAGCTGAGTTTTTGCTAAGTACAAGTACACAAAGCAAATGAAGTCTCATTTTTGTAAAACTCTGTCAATAGCCACAAAGGTTATATTGATTGCCATGATCAGCAAAGCTGGGAGTGCACTTCTCTGCATGCTGCTTTTCACACATCTCAGAGACCCTCAAAACTGACAAGTGATTCGTCTGAAAGATATTCAGAGGAAATTATGGAACATGACATCTTAGGCCATTGGTATTTTGTTTATTTATTATTAAAACATGAAAAATTCTCCCAAAAGCATTAAATTAGATTTCCATCCACTTTTTTTTGCTAAAAAACCCGCCATTCGCAGACCAAGACACAGAGCAGTTCACATGTATTTGGACAATGACACTGGCTCTGTACTTCAGCACATTGTTTTTGAAATGAAACTATGAACATGAGGTTAAAGTACAGAATGTCAGGTCTAATTTGGGGGTATTTTATCCATATTGGGTAATCTCTTTAGGAATTACAGGCCTTTTCATACATAGCTCCCCCTCCCCCCATTTGAGGGGACCAAAAGTAATGGGACAATTGGCTGCTCAAGTAGTTCTTGGCCAGCGGTGTATCATTGCATCATTACTTGCCAACAAAAGTTCTGGAGTTGATTGTAGGTGTGGAATTTGCATTTGGAGTCTGTTGCAGTTGTCTCTCAACAGGAGGACCAAATAAGTGTCAATGCCAGTACACCAGGCCATCATAAGGCTGACAGGTTTCACTTGCTGAAGAAACAAACAAAAACTGAAGATGGCTACAGTACAGGTTGGGCAGAACATCACCAGGGAAAATACCCGGTGTCTGGTGATGTCTTCAAGCAGTCATCAAATGCAAAGTTTTTGCCTCCAAGAACTCAACACGACAACTTTAAGATAATGTTAATTTGTGCAATTATTTTTGATACCCTAAAATGGAGTGAGCATGTATGAAAGATGCTATAATTCCTAAACAGATCACCGATATGGATACTACATGCCCTCAAATTAAAGCTGACAGGCTGCAATTCAACCTCACATTCATCATTTCGTATCAAATTCAATGTGCTGGAGCACAGAGCCAAAAACAACAACAAAAAAGTGCCACTGTCCAATTACTTATGGGCTGCACTGTAGCATCGTAAAATCAATCTATGAAAATGATCTCTCTCAGCTAGATGCAGTTATGTTTGATCTGGCAGTCATATGGATAGGATAGACTTCCCTGGATGTTATTCTGGGAAATCAATGTAGACACAGTGGGAATTGGCCTTTAAATCCCATATATTGTACACATTGACAGCGCTCATAGTGTGTATAACCAATTCCAAAAAAAAGTGCAACTTGCTTAAAAACAACAATTTGACGTGGTGTTGCCGAATTCGACTGCCTCCCCTCTCGGGCGGGGTACCAGGTCAAAGTAAGGGGTCAAAGTGTGTATACGTGTTCCACCATTGCAGTGTGTGTTCCTACCCTGGTCCGCAATCACTTCTAAAACTCACAGCCCCAAACCGCCCCCCCCCCCTTTTTTCTGTTTACAGGAAGACATCGGCACTAAATTGTGCCGGAAATTTTTTTATGCGCCATTTGCCTAAAAAAGAAAAGGTTCTCATTTCCAAGTTTTTTTTCCTTCTTTATTTCAATTTCATAAAACATAAGTGATATTCTAAGACCTTGACCTGGATGTCAGACACAGCCTATTCCCTCTTAATCTCATTTACCTGCAGGGCAATTATCTTCATACCCCACTGAATTTGGAGCTACAGTCTCAAGGTTCGCAAAGCTGGCACAGTCAATTTAGTTTTTTAATAACTATAAAATATGTTTTCAAACAGTTTTTTTAATGCATATACAGAAAGCATATGCAACACACACAACACGGTCAAATGTATGTGGACACCTGAAGTCCAACGTCTCATCCAAAATTATGAACATTAATACGCAATTGGTCCACCCTTTGCTGCTATAACAACCTCTACTCTTCTGGGAAGGCTTTGAACTAGATGTTGGAGCATTGCTGTAGGGATTTGCTTTCATTCAGCCAGAAGAGCATTAGTGAGTTTGGGCACTGATTGGGAGATTAGGCCTGGCTCGCAGTTGGCTTTCCAATTGATCCCAAAGGTGTTGGATGGGGTTGAGGTCATAGCTCTGTGCAAGCCATGTCTAGTTCTTCCACACCAATCTACACAAAACTATTTCTATATGGACCTCGCTGTGTGCCTGGGGGCATTGTCATGCTGAGACAGGAAAGGGCCTTTCCCAAACTGTTGCCACAAAGTTGTAAGCACAGAATTGTCTAGAATGTCACTGCATTAAGATTGTCTTCAGTGGAACTAAGGGGCCTAGCCCAAACCATGAAAAACAGCCCCAGATCAAGGGGTGTCCAGATACTTTTGGTCAGTTAGTGTCTTCGATACTTTTGTTCATACAGAAGTTAATAGCTATCTACTGTATGATTAAGAAAATAGCAATGCTGGCACAGCACCCAATGCAATTTAATTGTACCACCATTAAGTTCTTGAATTTCTGGGTCCAGGTCAAGAAAATGCAGGTGTGCACAGCCACTCTATACCAGAGGAATCCCCCAAAAAGGTTCCACAGGAGCAATAGACTTTCAGCTTGTCCCACTAGCTCCATAAACATGGAGCATTTAGCCTCAAAGGCGTCAGCCTCATTGTTCTTGCTTATCACTGATTAACCCCTCCTTTATTTCACCATCCATCTCTCCTTTCGTTTTTTATGCTCCCTCGCATCCCCTGAGATGGGATAATGGTTACCTCTGCTACTAAATCCCATTATTCTCCTTCCTTTGCTTTTCAGTAGCAAAATGGTGTGCTGACCAATATTAATACAGGGTTTTCGTAGGACTACACGCAGTGTCCTAAAGACATTATCTCTTTAGATATTACCTATTCCCTTGTTTGTTTGGATATAATAAAGGCATGTCAAACAGGAATTTAAGATAATCCATTGATCAATTAATATTTGAAGAAATCATTCCCTTGAATCTTTTTTTTTAAATCTGCACTTCACTGATTGTCAGATTCAGCAATTCAATTTTTATCTGAAATATCGGTTCATTTTAGCACTTTTTTAAAAAGGTCATTTTATTATTATTTGGAACCCTATCTGTAATCATGTTGAGCATTTTAAAAGGCACCGGCTTATTGATAAGGAAAATTTACAAATTGAACAAAACCATTTCATGATGTTACGTACATAGAGTAGCCTACATGACTAGTGCAAATGACACATGAATCCATAGACAAACATGGACAGTCTAAAGTAACCAAGTTCCCATTGAGTAAGTGTCCCTTGGAGGGGTTATTAATTCATTAATTTATTTATTCATTGATTTTGTTTACTGGATAAATCAATTATATTTAAACTGTCATTTAATGTGCCACAACTGACCAAATTCACACATGACCATAACTGTTTAATATTCTTTCAATGTTGGGTGATAGCGAAAAAAAAAAAAGAACTCCAGTGAGGTTGATCCGAAACCCAGAAAACTGCAAATCCATCACTTGAAACGGACAGGTCTGAAGTCATTCCATGGCCAACTGTCAGTGAGCTTTACAAAATACGCATTTACCTTCTTTTTTTATTTATTTTTTTCTCTCCACAAGGTTGAGTGAAGCTGATCCTGGCTCTTCAGAGAGTCTGTCCAGTCCGACTGCAGAGACACACCTCGTGTCATGTCTCGGGACACTGGCAAACCCCAAAGAGCCGCACGGGAAGTCAATTCTGACCAAGGCCGTTTTGTCATTGCGCGAGGCAAATAAGAACGCATTTTAAAATCGGTCTCCTTGGGCTCCGGAGTCTCGTTATATAAACAATTTGCATTTTGAGGTTACACCTGAGAATTCTATCATTATTTCATCAGCACAGAGATTACTTTCTACTGCTCTCTCTCTCTGTCTCCAACCCCCCCCCCCTTCCCCTCCCTTCATCTCTCTCCCCCCCTTTTTTACCTTTGGGCTTTTCTCTTGAAGCCCAGCAGTGGTGCAGTGCAGTTGAAATATTCGTCCTCAGCATGTAGTCATTCACAGCAAGACTCGCACACTTTGTAAAGTGGCTGTTCGTCAAAAAGAAGTCGGTGTACACAAGCTGGTTTTCACATAAGCGCACGTGGGCCTTCACAACAACCCCTCCGGGATTCTATATTCGCAAAAGCTATAAAAATGAAAGAACCTCCCCCCGACGCCATACAATGGACTGCATAAGAAAAAACAAAAACAAAATTCAAACATCACTTACAGTGATACTTACATATTAAAAAGTCAGGTGACAAAAATGCGAAAACAAATGCACAATTGCATTTACCTTTATGCATAATCTAGCTTCTTAAAATAACTGACACCAATTCGTGGCTCAAACGGTCTAGTTTAAAATAAAAATGAGTTCATTACATCCAAAGCGAATGCATTTAATTTCAAGGTCACTGTCAGTATTTGGCAGGGAACAAAACTACTTTGCACTGACACAAAATTCACAGAAAGAATGGCGCGGGGGAAAAAAAAAAGTTAATGCAAGTTATATGATGACACAATGACAACACAATAATACGGATGCAATTGTGCTTTGACGCTTTCGTAACACAGCTCAAAAAGCCTTGGTCGCCGCAGAACATTATTACAAGGACAGTAAGACTTTGAAAACTTCCGTTAACGCGGTAGCCTACGATGAGAGGTGAATCGTCCTTACCTGCTCTGGCTGTACAATAGCCGGCGATGGGGACACCGTCTGCCCATTAGATTCGAGTGGAGCCGCAGGCTGAGGGTCAGTTCTCACAGCGACCAGGCTGGGAGAGTCGCCACCGCGCTCCGCAGGTCGCACACAAAGCTTTTTTGGGGAAGCCGGTCCGGAAACGTCTGCAGGATAAATTGTTCGCAGCCGTTTTGTCGTTTTTTGTGCTTTAATTTCTATGCCATTGTCTATCGGGTGCACATAGGGGACAACCAGTTGGAAATGATGCTGGGTCCCATTGGCCGTTTCCGGAGCAACGTACAGAGGCGCTAACTTTGACCCAATGCCTGCGATACTGTTCAAAGTCGCAATGGAGACGGCACCGATGCAGTGGTTAGTGTAAGTCTTTGACAGCTTGGCAGCCCTCGACAGCATTTGCATCCTGGTACCCAGCAGGTTCTTGCCTATCGCTTTGTTTTCATACCAGGTCATGTCACTTTCACTGCAATGATCCCGTGGTCTCTGAAAAAATGCCTTGCAAAGCGGATTCCGTTTCGAAATGTATTTCACAAAGCTCGCGTAAGGACAGAACTCCGTGCCAGTTTCGTACATGCGGGGCAAATTGTCGTCGTCAGTGTCTGTTCTTTTTTTGCTCCATGACGCCGATCTGGATTTGTGATACGGTCCCAGCGCTTTGAAGTATATAAACTTTCTCCCGTCTTCGTCAATCGCGACTCCGAACGAGTCCTCCTCCAGTTCTCGTTGATTCTCCCGTCCCCTGGTGCAGAAATACATGCAGGTTTCGAACCACACTTTATTGAGCAAACCGAAAGGCGTGTTAGTGTTAAACACGCTGGACGTGTACAGTTTCCTTAAGTCAGCCCGGGTAATTGCCTGTTTTTGCACGACGGGACCTGCACCTTGTTCTTCCAGCTTTCTGATCACCGCTGCCAGCGTCAGGTTCGCGCTTCTCAGTTCGGGATCTTTTGTCAGATCCAGAGTGCGGCAGTAAGGCGGTTCATTCAGGTACCTGTTCAGTGAGCTCCTAATACTAATCAGAGAGGACTTGCTGTACAGCTGACCACTCTTTGAACGCGCCTCTGCATAGAAAGACCTGAGCACCTTACACAGCGCCTCCTTGTCCATAGTTTCAAAGTCAGGACTTTGGGATTTTTCGCTCAGGTACTCCCGGAAGATTCTGACCGCATACCTGGTGGCCAAACGAGTGTTCTCACTTAGCCTCGATCGGTCTGACCGATGCAGCTCGCCTTCCAGCTCCGAGTCCAGCTCCGGGATGTGAAACGGCTCTGTCACCGAGTCCAACTCTCTGCACTGGTCCTTATTTCGCATAAGGACCGCTTCCGTCTCCACAGCAGAACCATTTTCGGGGTCCACGCACTGTGCCTCCCACTCTAACCCGTCATCATCTTCATATTCTCCCTCCTCATCACCCGTTATCTGTATTTCCTGAATCTCATCCTCCTCCTCGTCGCTTCTTTCCAGGTTACTCATTTGCTCATTTTCTGTCCCCACTGCGTCGGTGAAGCAATCTCCGCTGCCAGGCATTCTCGCCATATTGCAGTCTCTCTGTCAGTCCCCGGGCAGGGCGCATGCGCTATATTGGACCGCAGCGCTAAGAGCTTTTGTATTTAGTGACCTTCAGCTACAGGCAGACGGCTTCTTAAAGGTACAGGGACTGTACGCTCCAAAAACGAAAAGGGAGGCGTATTCATAAACCTGGGTTCCGCACAGAAACAGTCTACATTACCAAATATTGGACCGATTAGTTCCTGCTAAGTAACAGACTTTCCAATAACATTTTATTGTCAATAACTCCAACAGCGTTAAAACCCTAAAATCCATACTCACATACACCTGATAATTATTGCAGTTGCATACAGCCCTAGTACCAACCCAAACTTATTTGAGACTTTACAGCATTCATTTCAAACGCCGTTAACTTTATGGGTATTCCGATATTTCGTTTTCACCGACCTTATAAGATAATTCCGCTATTACTGTATGACAAGTTAACATTTTCAGTCCAGACAATAGCCCAGTTTGGATTTTATTTTTCTCAATCAATGTAGCCTATAAAACGTGTCACAGGAGGGTTGTGTCTATTCTCAAAATGTAACGTTTATGATAAATTCTGACACAGTCATCATCCCTGAAATCTCAGTTATGTTTAAGGAAGCATCGAACCACGTCTCAGCTGTTCGATACATCAAGTGATCAAGTCAGACGTGTGAGAAATCTAAGATTTTTAAATGGTAGCCTAAACTCGAACATCCATGTCGTTAATTCTGTTGGCACACTGAAAAATCGTGTCCAGAAGTTCCCAAGGAAAGTGAAAGTTTTATACAGGCTGATATGAATCGACGGAACATAACTGCCAATAGGGAACTGCCAGAGAGCCGTGATCTCACATTTATCCTCGGTGGATTTCTTGCACCGTTGACCTTAGACAACCCTTCACGACACACATCTCTACCACGTGGCTTTGTGTGGTTGATCCATAGACCGTATAAAAATTGGTTGAACTGATAGCAGCTGTCACAACAAATTCCATCCCCCAAACAAATATCCCCCCCCCCCATTCACTTCCGGCGATACGTTCCACTGATGCGTACGGTAGCGTCAACTGTCAACTTGACAGCCTTGCCTGCGTGGTTGCCAAGCTTTCTCTATTGGTTGCTATGATGCGATCTATAAGAGGCGCTCGCCAACTGCCAAAAATTTACCTCAGAATTTACTTCAGAGGAAGAACAAGTAGGCCTACATCAGCTTCGGGAGATTCAGGAGACACGGAAAACTGCGCTACTAAGCCTATTCTTTTCTGTACATTTGTTACATATATTGTGATTATTGCTTATTCTCATTGGTAAATAGTGTTGTACCGTACGCATGACGCATACCGTGACACAGCCTGTTTTCAGGCTGACCAATCAAAATTCTGTAATCAATCACAGTTCTCCGCAAGGGGATTTCTTGTGCGTTTCGTGTTTAGGGATGAGCTCAGGGGCTGGTGAGTCGGAGGCTTCAACCGTTTCTTCAAAAACCGAAAGGAAAAAAAAACATGATCCTTCAAAAAAAAAACAAACAAAAAAAAAACACAAGGACAAAATGCTGTCAGTGGTGGTAGGAGTAGTATGAATAGCCTTATAAATAGTGCTTTAAAATGTATTGTTTTTCTTTAGTATTGCTAAAGAGAAATGCCTCACAACACATTTCTGTACTGTAACATTTGTTCATACTGCAATGTGTGTGAACTTAAAATGTAGCCTACATTATCCTTATAAATTATACAAATGAATGCATGGTTACAAGCTATATTAATGACTATATGATTATTTTCGATGGTTGTTGACGTGGCTGGAGCAGTCATGGGCCAAGAGTAGGGCCAACAAATCTGAGGGTGCACATCCCCCCCGTTTCAATGGGCATGACACCCCTGCTAGGTCTTCATGTCCTGTACAGGCCCGATATTCATACCCAAACTTAACATGAAAATTAAATTAAATTGAAAACTGCTTTGAAAAAAAAAAAAAGTGTTTGCTAAATCAAGGTCAATCAGATGTGTGCAATTATAGGAATCTTATGAAGTTTATTTTAACATTAAAAATGCAACTCGTCTGCCTTTAACCTCCACAAAAAATACCCCCTGGGCATACATGACCTCATATGAACAACACATTCTCCCGCAGGCTTTCTTTATCATGGCACACCAATGCCCCCAAGACCCTCTCTAGAGGCCTAATGACTTATTTGAGGGTAGTGCAGTTCACGTCCATGCATACGGCTTAGCTGGCTGTACGCTCTCATTAACAGGAAACTAAATGCTAGGACAAAAAATGACTAATGACCAATCCCCAACTTTAGTTTTTTCTAAGTACAAGTACACAGAGCCAATGAAGTCTCGTTGTTAAACACTGAACAGCCACAAACACGTTTATATTGATTGGCACAATCAGGAAAGCAGTGAATGTACTTCTTTGCATTTTAAGTTTTCGCACATCTCAGAGACCCACAGAACTGACACGTGATTCATCTGATATTCAGAAAAAACGATGGGACATGACATCCTAGGCCATTGGTGGGCTTTTTATTTTTAATTTTTAAACAGGAAAAATTTCCCAAAAGCATTGAATTTGATTTCCATTCTTCCCATGGTATGTTTTTTTTTTTTTTTTTGCTAAAAACCCTGTTAAAAACCCAGACCAAGATACAGCGTATTAAAATTAATATATGAAAATAATCGATCTTAGCTAGATGCAGTTCTTATGTTTAATTTGGCAGTCATATGGATAGGATAGACTTTCCTGGCTGTTATTCTTGGAAATCAATGTAGACACAGTGGGGATTGGGTTTTAAATCCCACATCTTCTACACATTGACAGCTCTCATGGTGCATACAACCAAATCCAAAAAAGCAGAACTTGCTTGAAAACAACAAACCTCACACAGTATTTCACACAGAGCCCCATTAAAAAAGTATTAAACCAAGTTTTTGTGACTATACCAAGGACAGAAATGTTATGTTGCTGGAATGCAATAGTGAGTCTAACAAGAAAGCAAACATGAACCATACAGAGAGTAGGTTTTTCAAAGGATTTTGTATTGAATAAGGTTTATAGAAACAACTGTCACAGCTGGTGTGAACAATGCAACTTCATCTTTCACAGCACACCCCACATTCTTTCTTTCTCCAAAATCTCCCACCTTATACACAAATTTTGATTTTGGCCAGGTGTTTTTGGACTGAACTCTTTAAACTTCTTATAATGTGCAATATTCAATTCAGTAAAATTTTTGGATAATGTGAGTGTTAAATAGGTTTGTCAGTTGCTGCAACAATGCTAATTATATTAGTATTTATTTAAATATTCCCCCCCCCCAAAAAAAAAAAAAAAAAAACAGCATGATTTTGAGTCTTTTGAGTTAATACAAACAACAACTATCTTTAAAATGTAAAATGAGACAACTTGTTAAAGCACAAAGGCCACATTTGAATAACCTTTTGAAAAACACTGATAGTTTACATGATTATTCTCTCAGCAGACACCAGCATATTAGCCTCAGATCAGCACAATGGGATGTGCAATTTCAATATGCAAAACTGTTAAGTGAGAGCAAGCGACGGAGGTAAAAAAAGAAGAAAAAAGGATGCTTTCGTTTCTTAAAATTCAGCTCGCAGGCATTTCAGTAGACGAGTCTGCCTTGTAAGAGAAAATAACAAGAAAAAATAAATATAATAAAATAAAATAAAATAATTAGCCTCTGTTTTTTTATTTCTCGTTAGCAGAGTCGGTTTCATACCCGGATACCCCATTAGCAATTAGCCGTCCTCGGAGAGCAGACCTTTACCGCGGCGTCTGATCCACGGCTGATTGGTATGCGGTTTGTGCGAATAGTTGATAACGGAAGGCACGAGCGCATGTATAGTTTTAAATTTAATTTTATAATGATTCGCAAGGCCGAGGGGGCCTCCAGGCCAACAGAGGAAATAACATGGCCGCTCTTCAAAAAGGAGATCTGCGCTGTGCACATGCCAAAGCGTGGCGGGCCGGGCCCTTTGTGAATGCAGGTAATTTTGTTCCCTGACTAATCTGCGGAGATAGGGAGTAAGTCCTGGAAAAAAAATTATTTAACAGAAAAAAACACTTATACAAAGAACAAGGGCTGTGTCACAAAAAAAAAGAAAAATTGGCTATTCCTCAGAGGTTCAGCGACCCGGGGAAATTAACACCAAGGTGTGATTGCAGAAGCTGGGTCTGAAGGCGTCAAAGTACCATGAAAGAGACTGGGGTGTGGGGGTAGGGGTGGGGGTGGGGGTGGGGGGCGCCTTGCATGTCGGAACACTTTGTAGCCCGTCCACTTCATCGCCACACCAACCACTACAGTACTCTCTCATTTAAGAGAGCCGGGAGAAACACTTTGAGCTCTAGAGCAGTTTTTAATGAGCATAAGGAAAAAAAAAAAAATATATATATATATATATATAAAAATAAAAAATTCCCCAGTCCTAACATTAAAACGGAAGGGTGATCTTACAGGGTTTTACGGTTTGTACATGAAAATAAATGTGGAAGATGAAGATGAATCGGTATTAAAGACACTTCTGTGCTCTGAGCTTACTCATTTTAAAACTGCAGGTTCAAATGGCGCATAATTTACTGCAGGTGCCTTTTGGGAGGGGGGGGGGGCCGGGGAGGGGGTAGAACCACTTAAAACCAAATAAAAACACAGGAACTACGCCTGGGCAGCAATTAACACTCGGCAGATACGTTAAAGTTTTAATTCAACTCCAGCCCCGTCCCAGAATGCACCTTCCTATTCTGCCTTCAGCAAGGCAAAGAGGAAAAAGTTGGTTATTTAAAAACAATTACAGTAGCAAATGGAACATGCACCCTGTTCATTTAAGGCTTCTTGAGGAATATATATATATATATAAATATAATATACAGCATGTTACGTAATACCTTGTATATGTACGTATTGTGCACTATGCCACTATACGACCCAGAGAGACCAGAGGCTGTTGGGGTTACAAAGCTGTGTTGAGAAAGTTGAACCGTTCAGTTTCAATGCAGATCCGAAGCACAATCAAAAAAAAAAGGAGAGATGACAGCAGTTCAAAAAAAGCTACTGGGAAATTAAATTAATTCAACATCAAATCAGCATGGTTAAAAAAATAAATAAATAAAATAAATACAAAAATAAATAAAAAGAAGGCAAAATAAAGGGGGGGGGGGGGGGGGCGGTTGGGTTTGGGGCAAAGTCCTGCAGTGTTGTATTTTGAAATGCTCACCGTCTGATTGCCACCTTGCTATCTTTAGATGTTTTCTCTGTCACAGCCAATGTGCTCTTGACAACGCCAACCCCACCAGCACATGCTGCCTACAGCCCAGCTCATTCACGCAGTGCCAAGCTGGGCGAGGTGTCATTTAGACACTGCGTACGCACGCACGTCGGACGAGCGCGGTGCTTTGAGCGCACAAAACGAACAAGGGAAACAAAAACGATGATTCACGCGCGTTTCCGAGTGGGTAGTTCTGAGGGTCCAATTTTCTTGCAAGACGAGACCGAGCCAAGGCAGCAGGTTTAGGGGACACGGTGCTTTGGGACACCCCACGTGTTAATGGAGCCGTTCAACACCGACAGAATGAGAGCCTTGCCTAAAAATGATTTAAAAAAACAACATCGCATTTGTTCATCTCACAGTAAATGCTGAATTATGGTCATTTTGCACACAGGCAGCTTGCAACGCCACCTTTTTGGCTGCCTTTGATCTTACAGGAAATGAAACGTCACGGCATCTTTCAGCACCGAAGTGCACCGGCCACTCCAAACACCCCAAAGCACTGAATCTCACGCGCGATATGGCGAATGGACACAAGGCTGACATTGCTGAAGCACAATGACACTGACAGCATGGTGAATGAGAGGCATCAATTGTAAAGCGCTTTGGATGAAAGCGCTATTTATAAATGCAGTCCATTTACCATTTACAGCACTTAACGGGGTTAAAAAAAAAAAAAGCTTGATGCATCATTTCAACCCTTTTCAGATGCTCTTTGGAAATTGGTAATGACCCTCAACCAAAATCCTGTTATCACGGTTGTTAAATTACCAGAAAGCATCTTAAAAACATCAGTTTTGTTTCCCCGGTAGCTCCGCAGTACTTGACTTTAAATAAGCAGGGAACCGCCTCCTGTTTCCAGCGTCTCCCAAGAAGCAGGGAGGGTAAAATTTTCGGAGAATTAACCGAAATGAAGAGGAATTTCAGAATGTCAAAACTCTCATGTCCTGTCAAATCCAAAGTAGCTGATCATCACGCCATTTGAAAGGCACTAGGCCCAGTTTTGACAATGCTTAACAAATATTGCACAACGCCATTGTACTGTACTTCTTACTCTCAGAAACTACAAGCGCAACTTTCTTTGTTGTCATCAAAATGAATTCTGTGTTCATTGAGTTCTTAAGAAGACACAGTTGTGTTTGTTGAGAGAGACCGAGACAGAGATACACATTTGCACACTAGGTCCACTAGGCAGTGTGCACGCACATGCAGGTTGCACGTTTCCTACATCTTCATATCAATAATTGGCTACATTTATTCCCTCTAATAAAATCCCTTTGATGCTTTTTGCAAAAAACACTCTGTGGCAGTACCATCCTGAAGTGTGTTGCATGGATTGACCGAAAATGAAATATTTCCACATTTTTCCTTTGAGAGATTTACACAGGAGGGAACGTTTACCTGCTGTGCATGTTAAATCTGGACAGAGGAGGTACTGGAGATGTACCAGTGTGTGCCAGTTAATGGAAGACCTGCCCTTTAAATAAAAATTTAAAAAAGAGTTTGGAATTGGAATCACTCCTACAGTTGCCATTTATCAGACTAAACATGCATTTCTTGAACAAAATTTAAATTAGCAAACAAATAATACTATTTTTTTTAAAGTATTATTCATTACACAAAGACACCCTCTGGTCACAGCATTAGCCATCAGTTATTAGCCTACATATTATCCGTAAAATTTGAAGGACACCAATGTTGATAGTGAGGTTTACTGTTGCACACATTTGTGGAATACATGGAACAAAAGCAAAATGCAAGCAGCCCTCAATGTTTTATTCAGCTCGTTTTGAATGATAACCATAAGTCACAAAACAAGTTTTTAGTAGCTTCTGTACACGTGTGACACGAAGTCGTCAACTCTGAAAAACTCCCGCTATTCGATAGAACGGACCGTAACGAGAACAAGGCACGGCAGCCGATGACTTGCTTTCGCATGACAACGGGAGCGGCGTGAAGGCAGTGCGTCAGGCCGCAGCTCTTCCAGAAGCGCTTTGCCGAGTTACAAGTTTCGGCACGCGCAGCTGACAAACATACCGCGCCATTTACGCAAGGAAACAGCACGTACACACACACAGCCGTCCAACCCACGCCATCCCACAATCCCGTGTGAGCGCAAAGACAACAGGGAACTAAGCGAGGCTTTGTGGCCTTGGAGTGAATCGTGTGTTATCCCCCCCCACCCCATATCATGTTTTGTCGCTTCATTATACGCTGAAGACAGCAGGGGATGCCACTTTGGCATTACACTCCACACATCTCTCACTTCCACACCTAATCTCATGCATATGCACCGTTTGCAATGAGACCAGGATTAGCTCTTAGTTCTTGGGTGTGGGTGTGCCCTCCAGCCAAATATTTTAACTGTTTGAGGTCGCTTAAAGAAGAAATGTTTTTTTATTTCTTTGTTATTATTATTATTTTTATTTTTTAAAAAGGCCAGTTTCTCAAAAGGAATTGGACCATTTGTCCGAATTAAAACATATTTCCACTTTTGGCTGAACTGTTGGTCTAAACCAGAGAAGTACCCGGGGTGGGGGGGGGGCTCGATGTTCACAGGGATGCAGAAGACGATTAGTGGAAAACTGCAAAAGTAATCATTGAAGCCTCTTGTGGTTCAGCTCGGAATTTCGAACCCCCCGCCCCCCCCGAAATGAATTCCTGGCTATGCCACTGATACGTATAAGCATGTGGTGCAGGCCCAGTGGTGATGGCTGCACCAAGTGTCATATTAAACAACGACAAAATTACAAATTACTCTTCCTCTGGCCGTGTTCGCAGAGGGACGCAGCCTCACCTCTCGCCCCCCGTAGGCGACATTTCGCAAGGCTAACCACGACGGAGACGGAGCAGATCCCCTCAGAAGGCTAGGAGACCACTGCAGCACACTTTCAGTTGAGCCCAACCACTCACGCTCTTCACAAAATATGATTTACGTGCACTGACACTGGACTTGAGCATGTTGGAACACACAACTCTGAACTGGCCAGAAGAGGATGGCCTTCCCATTTTGGGTCTGGTTCCTCCGAATGTGTTTCTTCCTATTGGACACCCAAGGGAGTATAGGATGGGGTCTGCAGTGAAGCGCATTACGACAAATCCTTTGTAAAAACACGCTATGTAAATACACTAGACTGATTTGATTTAAGTGGTTCATTCATTTGGGGGTGGGAGCCATTTCCTATGACGGAGAAAAAAAACAAACGAACAAAAAACAAAACAAAAAAAAAAAACAGGCCAAATATTTTCAGTGCCTAGCGTGCTGTATCTCTATCTCCACAAATCTCCCTGGACTTGTCAGGAGGAGAACCCTGTCATTTGCTGACCCATGTGAAGGCCCCCCCTCCCCCCCCCCCCTCTGAAAACATCTGCTGCATGTGGCCGGGTGAGGTAATGCGTCAGTCCGCTCGGTTCGTCAGCATGGAATGTGAGAATGTGTACCCCAGACGCCCTCAGCAGCTGCTGTGACCTGCGCACGACAAAACCAGCCCAAAAAAACGTCGAGCTGGAACAACTCTGTTGGCCACACGCTATGCTCGGTTCCTGTACCCGATATAATACAGCACGACACAGTCTTCTGGCCTTAGTACGCAAGCCGTCTGCTTTTCAATCAGCAATTAGCTGATTTTTACTCTTCTTTTGCGCCCATAGAAAGGCAAAGACAAATGGACAAACAGCTCAAAAAGCTACTTTGAATATGCACATATAAACATAGTTTTTTTTTCCTGAAGTAAATAGCAAGCTGTCACTTTTAGTTTAATGAATTCAACAATGCATTATTAATAACATGCCAAACAACTGGATTGCTTGGGGCAACAGATTCTAGACAGCTGAAAAGTGTTTACTCTACAGTCTAAACTATGCTACACTGCAAGAAAGATGTGTGTGTTAGCATTTCAGTGTGTGCAATATAATGGCAATAATGATGATAAGAACAAAAAAATTATTCAGCCGTTTCTACAGAAACCAGAAATACAATGTTAGCTTTTTCCTTCATAGCTTCTGTGATACTACTCAGTTTCCCTTTGTCGAATATTACATTTTGTCTAAAGATCTGAAACCATTCAGTGTGACAAATATGCAATAATAGAGGAAATCAAGAAGCAGGGAAATACTTCACAGCACTATATGACATAACTACATTGATTGGTAAACAAGTAATTGCCAGTATTCTCAGAGTGTCTTTGAGTAAGAAGCCAGTTTTTTTTATTTATTAAATGACCAATGGATCGCTTTAGGCACATACCATCATTCAAAACTGTTGTTCAGCAGCCATGTAGCCAATCTTAGCTGTAAGTGAAAATGTTAAGCCTTTCACTTATTGAATCAAAACTTGCTTAGTTTTGATGGAAAAACTTGCTTACATTTTCTACGCAAAATTTAATTCCAACGTGGATTGTGGCTTGACTGAATCTAGACTGTAGTCATTCTAGTGGCCAAGGAAAACGTAATTATCAAACTTCTAAAAATCATTCCAGTCCTGGGAGAGTCATCTTTTCAACCATTAAAAGCCTTAATGCTTGTTTCTGGTGTTCTTCAAGCAACTTCAAACAATCTGAACAACCTTACCTCATCTGCCCCTCAGCAGTGACCATTAGCGTACTTTTACATTACTGTGGAAATAAGTCCTAAATTAAGTTAAGACTAGCAAATTAAGTTGGATGGTGATTTTTTTTCCCCCCAGACTGAACAATTAATACAGTCACCTAATCAATGCTCACCTAGGCCAGCCGTGCAAGGACAATGGTGTGGGACAACACAGGAAATACTGAGTGAAACAGAGTCAAACCCAGGGTTGCCAGATGGTGAAATTTATCCCTAAATGTACAGGAATTACAAAAAAATTAATAAGGGAGGTTTTACAGTAAAGATGTATGAGAGTCAATGACAGATGGGGTAATAAAAGAGGTTTGGGGGGAAAAAACTGTGGGAAAAAAATCTGCGTCAATTGATGATGGGGGGGTTTGAGGAGTTTTTTTTTTTTTTTAGAGAGAATTAATTCTAGCAGAGGCCAACAGTGGTGAAAAATCTCTCACTCTGAGTATGCTAGTTTTACTGGACTCTGTGGAGCATGTATCAGGGCCTTTAGAACACCAAGCTGACTACTGCTGTAGAGGCTGAATTTGCCAAATTATTGAAATATTTGAGTGTTATAAGTAAAAATGCATGACAACACACTGTATTTTCCCCACAAATGAACAGTAGATTCCCTCCCCAGGACTGTGCAAGATGAGCAAATACAATTCTGAACAGAAGGATTGCTTTTTAAATGATTTTTAAACTGGCACTTTTTCATTTTTAATAGCAGATGCTGACAAACGCAACGGCTTCTAATTAACTCTAAGTATTAGACTTTGATCCAGTAACCAAAATTTTGGTTTTAACGTTGTGAAACGTAGGATTTGGCCCAACTTTTCCCTCCAATTGTGCATCCGAATGCATCGCACTACAGTAAGCATCCAATAGTGGCCTGCCCCACCAATCGTGGACTTGAAGGATGGAAGGCTGCCAATCAAATCGCAGGGCACACACGCCATTGCATGCCATCTCAGTAAAGCAAATGCAGAACACCACCAGACTGCAGAGTGTCCCGTTGGAAGTTACAACGGTAACCCACTCACATCCCTGATACCACACCTACTCTTTCCATCTCCAGTCTACCACTGCAATTGGTTCAATGATTCCCAATGGGTCCATAGGATTCTGCATATTCACTGCTCACAGGGTAGGCTAGTCCCGTTTTCTCCCTGGCACATCCAATCGTTTCGTTATTCTGACCAATCATCTCCTCCCCTTAGGCCTGTCCCTCATTACACTGACCAATCCCCCATTCTCCTGTTAGGCCAGGCCCACATAAAACTGACCAATCTTGTCCTGTTCATGACCATAACATCAAAAACAAGGAACAAATAGTCTATGGTTATAGTGGAGGTACCAGCGATTCCCAGCTTTGGGCACTCCACAAATGACATCGTGATATGCGTTCATATATCCACCAATCGAATCTGGGTAGTCTTTCGCATTCCTCAGTGTCCGTTTAAGTGCACGTTAAATTTAATAAGTTCTGAAATCAGTTAAGGGCAGGCTCTTACGAGGCACGTTTAAATATGGGAATTGGTACCAGGCAACCAACTGCTCTTGAGTAATGACAGAATTCCTAATCGTATGATCAGTGAAACAACGGTAAATATCACAACCGTGTTCGACCTATATTCAAAGTCGGTGAGATGGACCGTGGACGGATCCATTTCCATCGATAATGGCTTGGAGAAACACTGGATCTGGAATCAGGTGTGGTGTTCTGGGAAGGGGGGACGAACGTGCCATGTAAATTCTTATAAAAATGTGAAATAAAACTTTTTCCACCCTACAAAAAGAATGCACGCGACCCCTGATTCTCTGTTTTCTTCTTCTTCAGTTAAACAGTGCACAAAATTGACTAGTTTAACATGTACACATTTTATTATAATTGAAATAAACTCGCAAGAGCGACGTGACCGATGAATTCTCTCGGAGTCACGAGAGTGACCCCTAGTGTACGTCTGTGATCTATTCGGACTTCAGCTATGGTCCCAGTCACGCAAATGGCAGTGCTACTGGATACTATACGGATTTAATGTCAAAACAAGGTATCATTCAATGAATAACAGCTCATAAACCAGACCTGTTTAAGGCCTTTGTTCAATCAACATCCAGTATCAGTACAATGAGCATCAGTTCTTTATGTCTAGCTGCCAGCCAACTTTAGTGAAACTGCAAAAAGTAAGTTTGAGGGGAAAAAAAAACTAGGAAACATTCCCTAAAATACAGTTTATTTTTTGATGAACGTTTTTTCCCCTGCAGGTGAACAAACTTGAAACAATGGAGCGTTTTCTCCGAGGAACTCAAATATACGAATGAACTATGGCGTTTGTGACTAGGGTTACACTGCTGGGCAAACCGTAAACTTGAATTGATTCTTCGCTTTCGTGGCTACAATAGCAATGTGAGCGATTGTTTCAACTGGGTGTTAGCTAAAACAGAGCTGGCTGGCTAATCAGCTCCCGTTCTCCACTTCAAAGCAGCATGAAAAAAAAATGTGAGCATTTCGGGTTCAACTAGTGTGAACTGATTAGATACCAACAGATCCCAAACGGCATTTACCAATGCATACTAGAGACAGCTAAGCGCTGTTAATTGTGCAAGGAATTCACGAAGAATGAATTCTAGTGTTTCGTCCGAACGCTCCGGTTTCACAACAGATCATTTTAGTAGTAGGTTAACAATTTTCCGGAAACAAGAAGTAACTCTACCTTCGGACGACGTACATTATCCATATCAGATGTCGGAATTAGTAAGTAGCCCAATACGAACGACAATGCCGATGTTTTGATATACCGATTGCATATACAGGAATGAAATGAAATCTCGACTTTAAGCCCCACGCTCTCGGATCATTTAGTGTCGAGTAGCGTCTGAGAATCCCAGCGTTCGGTTTTAGTTGCCCTGGCGCGAGCGCTTCCCCCACAAGCAAACACGAATGCACTTTGGGTTTACAAAGGACGGGGGTCTAGTTACAAAATGACGGTAAGTACAAAGAGGTGATTCATGGGATCTGCATTGAGGTTTGTGGAATAGGTACCTTCTGTGTTAACAAAATACGAAGAAAAAAACCCTCCGGCGAATTTACTCCACCACAATGGCGTCTCTCTTTTTAGCAGATCAGGGGCATTTCGGAACTGGCATAGAAGAAGAATAATAAAATCGGTCAGAGCCTCAGCTGAAATCGCAAAACACTGATAAAACGTGGGGTTTAAACGCACTCCGAAAAAAGAACGGAGTATTTTCCAGAGCTAGGTTAGCCAGGAGCCAATTCAGACCGAGGGCGCATTGGTTCTTTTCGCATTGGCATTTTCTCTCGAGTAATAATCCAAGCTTCTTACATTCGATCGTCATCATTTAAAAACTGATACTGTGAATTAAGCGCCACACATTTTTCCCAGGAAGTGGTTAAATTATTTTTGTTACAACTGTGGCGCTTCTCTCATGGCACATGCGTAAAAGCAGCTGCGCCCAAAAAGTCCCAGCCTTACCAGCCTCAGCAAATAATAGCAAACCAAATCTATCAGTCCTTACCTGAAACATTGATGAACATCAAGGGTCTTTTTCACCTTTCTTTTCCTCCGATTTCTTTCGCGATCTGCTTCCCTCGCTACACTAGAGAGAAATGCAATAGCCTGGCTAAGGTAGTCAGAACAAAATACAGAGAATACTTGCTGCAGGGCTTCGAAACCCCTTAAGGCAAAGATCAGGATACAATTAGCTCATGCCTCTACCCCAGTCTGAACCAATCTGCAAAATAAAACTCCAATTAAATTAACCGATCAGTGGCGGCATATCGGCCTTTTTCAAAATTGATGTAATTTTAATACATTTATTAGAAAAAATATTCGGCAAAATTCTGCATAAAACAGTCTCACCCCTGCCTCCAACTTGCCTATTGCCCTCCTCTTGCACAGAAAAGCTGATTTTAATCGTTATGATTAGTTTTGATGTAACGTTTCCGCAGGCGGTTTCTGCAAATGGATGGAGTGTTTCTTTGGCAGTAGGGGAAAAGCAGCAGATGATGATAATTATATAGATTGTTGCTTGTGCCATTCGATTTTTCTTTTTAAACCTATGCATGTATATCTTCTCGTGTCTATCTCAAGCGCGAGCAGGCATTGTGAGCACACTAAGGAGGTCGTGCAACTTGTTGATTAAGATCATCTCGTTTGTAATCAATGGGTGGGTGATAATTTGGAAAGAGATCAACTCATTTTTTCCCCCAATTCCCTTGGCTATGTAACTTCCCAAAATGACGTATATAAATAAGCGCACACAGCCTGCCTTGCCCCAATCAAGTCTGAATCATCGCCGGGGGGGCAGATGCACAAACTAATTTCGAATGTTCAGCCATGCATAATTTCGAAAGATTGAAAGAGTTCCCATGCTGTAGTTTACAACTGCGGGAAGATCGTGTCTTAGGCTATAACTGTCATATGCAGGTTCTGTGGCAGCCGCGCGGGTAATTTACATTACACAATTAATATATCAATTACCCATTTTTTTTTTTTTTTTGGGGGGGGGGGTGATAAATATATATATAAAAAACACTGAATATAAATATTTAAAACACTGCTGTGTTAAACATTATACACTGATAGAATGTCATACAAATAGAACGTCTAATAATAATAATAATAATAATAATAATAATAACAATAACAATAATAATAATAATAAAGGACATTACACACTGTATTACTTGAACAGAGCTCTTTCCGATATTTGCTCTACCCGGGCAATAAACTATATTTTACTCCCGACGGAACAGCATCTGAAAGGAAACACAAGGCAATGACCAGCCAAGGCGTGTATTTACAGTTAACCGCTCAATGCGCATTGTCTGTGAAATACGTACATAATCGTAGCACGCATTTTATGTGCTCTCTATCGCCTCCTGCTGTTGAAAATGGTTTTGTATTGACAGTTCTGGCTATGTATGTATGTATTTTCTTCAAAATTGCCAGTTGACATGCAGTTTGGGCAAAAGTTTGTCATAAAGAATATGACAATTTCTTTAAACGATAACATTATTTAAATAAAACCATGTTTTTTTTTTTTTTTTTAAAAGAAGAAAAATTACAGAGCACTGATAAGTGAATTCTGGATTTGATATGCCTTTGCTTTCATGTTTCTCATCGGTGCTTGTAGAATGGACCTCTGTTGCCCTCTGTTTCATTTAGCGTATTATTTGAAACTAAAGGAATGGTATCTGACGTTCAAATTAAAGGAACACGTACTGAAACGTGAAATTACAAGCCTGTTATCTTCTTTGAAAAAGACAAAAAGACGGCTATTTTCAGATACCATGCACACGTGGGGCTGACACAAAAGTTAAACAGCCTCAAATTAATACTGATACTGATCATCGTAATCCTAATACTGATCTTGGTGATTCTGTATGTGCAGCAGCCTCAGATTGTGAATAAATTCGTAGTGAAGGTGACTGTACACTTACAGTGTTCGCAGTACATACACAGAACCATTCTGATTTGTTAACTCAGTGCACACACACACACACACACACACTTGTGGTATAAACATGCTGAAGATCTTAGTGGTTTTTGGAATTTCACAATGATGCATGTAAGAAATGAGTACACAGATTCATTTAATGACATTTAATGTCTGTCTTGGAATGTGGTGCAAAAACGGTCCAGAATAGACTGCTGCCATTGTTGTTTAGATATCGGCTAGTCATTTATCTGCTTTTTCTTGTGATGTGCCATTGCTTCCTGTGTTTTTTTGTGTGTTTGTCACTTCATTCTGTTAGAAATGTTTGTGCTGTTCCTGCCATGTAGACCAGGGCTGCCCAACCCTGCTCCCGGAGATCAACTGTCCCGTAGGTTTTCATTGTAACCCTAATTTCACACGTCTGATTTTGCTAATTAGCAGCTCAACACTCTTCTGTTGAAACACCTCTAGCTGTTGAATGGAGGTGTGTGTCGTTAGGGTTGGAGTGAAGGCATACAGAAAGGTTGATCTCCAGGAACAGGGCTGGGCAGCCCATGGTCTAGATGGCAGGAACAGCTCAAACATTTTGACCAGACTGAAGGACCAAACACATTAAAAAAAAAAAAAAAAAAAAACACAGGAAGCAATGGCACATGAAATGAAGCTTAAGGCAATGAACTCAGCTGGCGCCAGTCAGTACTGAGAACTTGGTGTCTGTATGATTGAGACAGCAAACCCAGCTATGACTGTTTAGAAGTGTACTGTATGTCAAGCAGCATGCTTCGGGTAGACTAAACTGAGCGCTCGTGTCCTGAAATGTACTCGCATCCAGTAACAGGAGTGTTTAGCACCTCTATGTACACGCGTGCATTAAGCGCGTTCTCACGTTAGCTTTCATGGAGGTCTGCACTGTGGCTGCTGAGCGGTGTCTTTGTTCAGTCTCGGATAAGCTCACGGGAAATTTCCCCCTCTCGATTTCGGGCGGCTGAAAAAAGAAGGTCTGTTGCATGCTGGGTGTTTTTTTTCTTCTTTTTTTTTTTTTGCAGAAAGACTTGCAGGAAGTGAGCACACCTTCCCAGAAGCCTCTGGGTGGTTTTTTTTTTTGCCGCCGTTTCGCTCCGCAGGGTTGGGCAAACTGATCAAAGCGCTTCTGAGCACAATGGGAACGCCGTGCCCTATAGGAGAGATTAATATTTTCTGTTGAAATTGGGCAAGGCACTTACGGTAACGATGTCTCTTCAGCGTAGGCACAGAAGAGGAGAAGCTATATTACACGCGTGCGGTGCTGCTCATGTTTCTGCTCGACAAAAGGCAGACTGAGAACGCAGCTTAGAGGAAGCAGGTGCCCTCTGAGGTAACTGTCGCGGTTGGAGTTTTCTCGACGAACAATTTCATTAAAGTTTTGCTGTAATGTAATCGGCCTTGACTTCTTTCTTTTTTTCCATTGAACACTTATTTTCTAACTTTTTTTAAAAACAGAATGTCAGTGAAGTAGTTTGCTTCATGTCATTCTTAGCTTTTAGTCGTGTTATACCCATGCATCTTGCAGCCTTATTTGTGATTTTGTTCGTATGCCTTGCCAGCCAAGTTGGCAAAAGTATTATCATGGATTTGGGTAGGCCCTCCATCTTTTTGTCCCTCTTGTCCATCTGTAATTTCACTGCAAAAACAAAACAAAAAAAAAAAAAAAACTAAAACTGGTGTTTAGTCACTAACACAATGAGCTCTCCGCTCAATTATTTTGGGTTATTTCCCCTTTGTCTGTGGAACCCCCCGGTCATGTCACATTTAAAATATTTTATAGTCTGCTGGGGCATCATGGTTCACATTGCTTCTTGTTATTATATATTTATTCAGCCTAACATGCCTGCCTGAGTGCTTGAGTGTCTGGGCAGGACAGTGGCGGCATTGTTGTCTGAGAGTGCTGGCATTGCGCTCGCTGGAAACTGTTTTCCTTTGCTTGTTCCGTCGTGTTCTGCGCCGTCTGTCAGTTTTTTATTTTTTATTTTTCTTTTTTCTTTCAAAGAGCACTTCAGAAAAAGAAGTGCCTGTGCACGGGATTAGAGAACTGTCATCGCCACACGGGGTGAGCGAGAGGCTAACTCCGGAACATTCTACTTCTCAGAGCTGATCCGCCGCGATCAAAGCGGATACGATTGTTCGAGAGGGCAGTGTTTCGTACTTTCGTGTCGCGTTATGTAACGCGAGGGCCCACGTGATTTTTTTGGGGGGGCTCTCCCTGCGTGTTGAAACATCAGACAGTAAGCGCACCATCGTTCAGAAAATAATTAACCACAGAAGCAGTAACCCTGTCATGAATATAGCCTTGAACCGTGGCCTGGGATTCTTTCGACATACAGTAATCCTGAATTTGATTATACCACTGATGTTTTATGGTGGATTAGAACTACAGAAATCCGCTGAAGAAATATACTTATTCCCCAGCTGAACCTGAGCTGCATATATAACCTTTTCATGTTGCTATGACGATGAGAAGAACAAATTCAGTTCAAAGAACAAGTAATGAACGATCCACAGAAAGCTTGTCCAGATAATACGGTCCTGTCTAACGGTTTTATCTCAAACAGCTCTGAGCTCTTAATTCTCAAGACACAGTTCATTCTAAAATGATAGTGGCTGGGCGAACCAGTCTGTGTTTTATTTTAGAAGGAAATAAAAATCATAGTTTAAACACAATTTTGTGAAACGTCAGTCCTCACTGTACAAATTTATCTTACTACAGGAAGGAAGTAACACAGTCAGGTTCAGAAATCAAAAGATGTCGTTCAGAAATCAACAGAAGTAAAATCAGACGTACTGCGAGCACAGAAGGCTTTATTTGTGTGTTTATATTTGAAGAGACTTCCTCTGCAGAGTGCCGGGGGCAGACAGAAATATCCACATGGCTTTGCCCTGGGCGGAGAATGGAAAGGTTAAGTGTGACGACAGAACCGGAGGAAAATCGGAAGGGTAGGACTGTGGACGGATCACATGACAGCAGTGACAGAGTTCATGCGGAGAGGCCAGAAAACAGATTGTTTTGCAGTGTTATTATTATTATTATTTTTTTTGCCACAGGCCTGTGTCCAGATTGGATTTTTTATTTTTACCCTTGTCGCACTTTGTCCAGGACTCTGCAGTGCAAATTTAAATGCTTAAAAGTCTTATGTTTTCTTTTTGATGCTTAAACAACATGAAGTTTGTCAACCTCCAAAATGTTCTTGATGGCACCTGGGTTTTGATGGCACATGGGGTCTTGAAGGTACTGTAAGGGGGTCCCTGGCCAGACCCGATATGCACCATATAGATTTGGGGAAATATTTGAGGATATAAAGCCTTTTTAAAAATATAACCCTTTTTAACATAAGATGGGGGCCCTGGGTCTGAAAAGGTTGGACATTCCTGCTCAGAATGTTTGGTACATTGCAAAGCTAAAAGAGAAAGCATTTGTTGCCAGTTTTTTTTTTTTTTTTTGGCCGACACACACACATATAATCTTATAATATAATCCTATTATATAAATATAATCATTTTTTTAACTTCAAGGAATCTCAAATCTGGCCGTTGAAGCCAGTAGCACTGCTGGTTTTTGTTTTCCACCCAATAATTAGTTGACTTTGTAATCTCACCGACTGACCAGAGATTCTGCTCCCCTGGTCTTCCGAGTGTAAATCAGTCCCTGATTAGAGGGGAAGGACGAAAACCAGCAGTACCACTGACCCCGGGGGCCAGATGGGAGTGTGCCTGCATACCTTATTCAGCAGATAAAATGTCCCTTACAGCTTCAGTTACATCTGAGGGGGGTGGGGGTGGGGGTGGGGGGGGGCGGAGAATTCAACATGCTGTACGGAATTCCTAGGCCGGGGAATCCCGAGAACGGACAGAAAATCCGCACACAGGTAGGGGCGCCCGGAATTTTACCTCTTCGATTCCTACGGCTGTATCCCAAAGGGGAAAGTAAAGCTGGATTAAAGTGCTACAATGCAGCCGTTCGCCTGGGGGGGGGGGGGTGGGGGGAGCAGAGGCCTGGCTGCTCGGATTCTTACAGCACCGCAGATCTCTCCCTCATCAAACCTACACGCTCCCAACCCCCCACCCCCCACCCCCCGGCAAATTTCTGGCCCTCTCTATGCTCTCTGGCTTCATGCACTTTTGTTTCAGCTAAAAGCCCAGGCTTTTTCGCTCAGGAACGGAACTTCAGATTCAATTCATCAGATCAGGGCATTAATGGCCCGGCTGGCCACACTGCCTGATTGAGATCAGCGTTTAAATTTTTATTTATTTATTTATTTTATTTTGTTAAGTAAACTGGAAAAAAGTTTTCTAAGATGCGGAAGGAGGGAGTGAGGGGTGGGTGGGTGGTGAGGGAGCGGCCTGTGTGTTTTTTTTTTTTTTTTTGAAGGAAAGCAAGCGCCTGCTACAAATGGAAATAAAAAAGTCAAGGATACTTTGGCGAACAAATTACCTAAACTGTAAGCAGATGTGAGTTCTCACAAACTGGACCGGCCCCTCTGTAGGGAAAAGATTACGTCATGCTCCTGCAATAAATGTGTGCACGGTGTGGAAAGCTACAGGCCTCTGTTTCAGCGCCTAAAGGTCATTGGAGTCGGAGGGGGATTCAACAAGCTCTGTCTCCGGTGTGGACAGACGGACAGACAGATGCGATAGGGAGGGAAATGAAGGGAGGAAGGGAGGTAGAGAGAAAAGGAGTATTTGAAGGAGGGGGGGGGAAAGGGCAAACGTTTCTCATTTGCAGTTCAACGGCACTGCCCAAATAAAACTATGCATTCTCTGGCACAGTATATCCTCATAGTGGGCACATGGACCTGCGGTTCTTTGGTCTTCTGGAGATTCTCTCCAGAAGGATGCGAGATCTTATTAGAGAGTGAGAGAGAGAGGGAGAGTGGGAGTGAGCAAGAGAGAGGGGTATGGACTGAGAAGGAAAGACAGGGAGAAACGAAAAGGGAGAGAGCGAGAGAAAGGGTGAGAGAGATGAGGGACTGGCTTTCCTCCTTTCTTTTGTGTCAGTTATCATCTCTTTTTTTCCCCTCCCAATCCTGTTTTCCTCTGCTTCACTCACTGCTGGCTGCACTCAGTGAGCCGGGGGAAAGGAAGAGGACTGTGCCAGCTCTCAGCTCTGAGTGCGACTATGAGTGTCAGTGGGAATCTGACTGGGACTGTCACTCTGACTGGGACTCTGACTGGTACTGCAACTGTGACTCTAACTGCGACTGTGGCTGGGACTGTGACTCTGACTGGGACTGGGACTGTGACTGGGACTCTGACTCTGACTGGGACTGGGACTGGGCCTGTGACTCTGACTCTGACTGGGACTGTGACTGTAACTGGGACTCTGACTCTGACTGGGACTGTGACTCTAACTGGGGCTGTGACTGGGACTGTGACTGGGACTGGGGAGTGACTAAAATCTCGGTTTGTAACCCATCTCTTGCTCATAGCATTAGTAACCGTTTTCTGATAAAAGCTACAGTGTGTGATTGCACTCTGTATGCCAATGTACTTCCCAAGAGAGACACAGTTCAGATAATAGTTTAACGGAGTGAAGAAGCTGGCAGATACAGCCGTAAGAAATTCATATGAATGCAACTTGCAAGGATTTCATTTATTCCCTGGGTTGTTTGACTTACCCAGAAGCAATGGAAAGTTTGGTTTTGTGTCAGGGGAGCCAAAATTTGGAGGGAATGACGGAGCCTGTGTTCTCTAATGCGCTCGTGAGATAGCACGCGCGGTTCTTTGAGGTATACTGCACGGGCGTCACG